>NW_026585685.1:5475022-5484631 GCF_907164565.1 Psammomys obesus | reverse complement strand
TAATAATAATAATAATAATAATAATAATAATAATAATAATAATAATATGTTGCTGTGGTTTGTCTTCTTCAAGATTCATGTTGAAAATTGATTGCTGTTTATGTTGGGAAGTGGGCCTTTGAAAGTGATTAGGTTGTTAAGGGGAACTAACACCTTTCTCCTGGGGATGGCTTTAAAGGTGGTCATCTTACACATGGCCACCTGTCCTTCCCCTCAGGAGGCTCTCACCAGGTGTTGAGAAGATTCAGGCTCTGTGCTCTTGGACTTTCCAGCCTCCAGAGCAAGGGCATCCTATGGCTACTAAGCCTGTAGCTAGTGACCTAGCAAACTTTATTGTTTTGTTTTGTTGTTTGAGATAGGGTCTCTACTTAGCCCAAGTTGGCCTGGAACTCAGTGTGTAGCCCAGGCTGGCTTTGAACTTTTTAGCAATCCTCCTGCCTCTGTTTTCAAAGGGGTGGGATTACAGCACACATCACATCTGGCTTTGGATGCTAATCTTGATACTTGTCAGTAAAGATCACCAGAGGCAGCTCACTTGCAGGTAATCCCAGTGGCACACCGTCAAACATGCCATCTTCATACCCCACCCCAAAAGCGTTAATGCAAATCGGGTCATCTTTCTAAAAGGGCCAGGCAAATAGGATGTAGCAATTACCCCACACACCTGGGAAAGACACAGGCCTCCAGATAGTAGTAAATAAGTCCTGTAGAAATTTAGGAGCCTCCCACCCTGAAAAACCTGATGGTGGTATGGTGGTGATGGTGGGGGGGGGGTGCTCAGTTGTCCAGGGTACATTAAAATATCACTCTGAGGTAGAAAACAAGTTGCCGCCTCTGGCTTCTTCTACAAATAGGAAAAGAAGGTGTTGCTGTTTGGAATTTTGTGCAGGGGAAAGGGGGTTTGACAGGGTCTCCTATGTAGCTCTTCACACACACACACACACACACACACACACACACACACACACTGGCTTTGAATTTGGGGAAATTCTCTTGCCTCTCCTCTACATGCTGGGATTGTGGGTGTGTGTAAGCAATGGTACAGTGAAACCACCAAGGCAGACCACTCTGTCGGTGGAAAGAGGTTTATTCAAAATGCCGCGACCACCTCTGGAGGCAAGGAGGTGGAGGTAGCAAAACAGCCAGAGAGCCTTGGCAGTTTTAGAGAGACAGGTGTTGAGGCTGGAGGGAACCTGTAAGCTAGAACAGCCTGGAAGTTAGAGTAGCTGGGGGGGAGGGGGCACAGAAGAGCCTGGGAGCTAGAGAGGACTATCAATATGAGCTTCAATATGTCTTACGGATGTGTGCTAATAGAAAGCTAGACGCTCCATTGCCAGAGGTACCTACATACGCTTCGTTTGGTTGTTCTTGTTACTTCATTGATTTGTGTGTGGTACGTGTGCATACGCAGGCCACAGGTAGACAGACAGCAAGTCTCCTCCCCTGCTGACCTCCATTATTTTTTGTGTTTGTTGGAGGCAGGGTCTCTCTCTCTTTCTCTCTCTCTGAACACAGGGCTCACAAACTGTCTAGACTGTCTGGCCAGTGAGTCTCTAGGATCTTCCTGCTTTCATCTCCCAGTTGGGGATTACAAGAGTGCCAGCATTCCCAGTGTTGTTTTTAATATTTGTTTATGCAGATGAGTGCTCTATTTGCATGATGTAGATGGTGCAGATGAGTGATGATGTAGATGATGTAGATGATGTAGATGATGAGAGCTCTATTTGCATGAATGCCTGCATGGGGGCATCAGATCCCAGTATAGATGGTTGTGAGCCACCATGTGGTTGCTGGGAATTGAACTCAGGACCTCTGGAAGAGCACACAGTGCTCCTAACCATGAGCCATCTCTCCATCCACTGTTTTTTCTTTTTTTAAACCTGTATAGGTTCTTGGAATATGAACTCAGGCCTTCCTGCTTACACAACAAGCATTTTACCACAGAGTCATCTCCCCAGTCTCCCCAGACATCTATATGTATATTTTAAAAAATATTCCTTTTAAAATTTTTTTATTCCACCTTGGTTTTTTTTTGAAATTATTTAATTTATTATTTATACAGTATTCTACCTGCATTTGATCTTGTGCACCAGAAGAAGATACCAGATCTCATTATAGATGGTTATGAGCCACCATGTGGTTGTTGGGACCTTTGAAAGAACGGCCAGCGCGCTTAACCTCTGAGCCATCTCTCCCTTAAAAAAACACTCTTATTGTTTTCTTTTATTATTTGTGTTTGTGTGTGTATGAATGTTGGGAGGCCAGAAACACCAGATCTCCCAGGAGCTTGGCTTACAGGCAGTTGTGAGCCGCCCAATGCGGGTTCTGGGAGCCAAGCTCAGGTCCTTTGGAAGATCAATACTAGTACAAGCGCTACTGCTGAGTTATCTCTTCAGGCCTCCTGTAGATAAACTTTTAAAAGCACACACACACACACACACACACACACGCACGCACGCACGCTAACACACATGCATACAGGATTTTTTTTTCTTTCCCTTTCCTACTCATGAAAGAAACCAGAGCATTTTCTTACCTGAAAACAACCAAAAATACACAGAAGCAGTGTGAGATTTCATCCAGAACCATAAAAATGAGCACCGGTCAGGCTCGAAGGCAAAGGTGTACTGAGAACAGCAGCACCTCCTCCTGAGCCCTGCTGAGTCACAGTCATTCCGTGAGCTGGTCGCACATACCTTGGTCATTTTGCCCTCATGAGAAGCTGTGAAGCAAGCGTTATTAACGTTCACTTACAGGTGTGGTGGCTCGGAAGGAAAAAAAAGAGCCACGGCCTTCACTGGCTGGCACCCTGCCTGGGTGTCTGGAACACAGAAAACGCTCACAGAAAGCGAACAGGGGGGATGAGCAGTTGTCCATGTGAGGCTTAAACCACAGTTTTGACCCAAGCTGGATGCGCTGTACAGGCCTGTGATCTAGGACTTGCGTGGGTACCGTGTTGGGGCGCTTGTTAGAAATAAGGAGGAGGAAGAGAGACAGAAAAGACCAGGGAAGATATGATAAGCCCTCCAACCAAAGGAATGCTTGGCTGCCTGGGGAGTGGAGAGGTAGGCAGCAGGAAAATGACAGTATTTTCCAGTTTGGGGCTTTTTTTTTCATTCCTAGTCCAAGCAGCCTTCACTCTCTCCCACAAGCACAAAGGCACCTTGGTCCCATGCACTAGAGCTGTGGACTGTTTGGGGGACACTGGAGGTGCAGCTTCCCCCAGATCCCACAGCCTTTCCACCTTGCCCAGGTGTATTCACACAGAAGGAACCCTGAGTCAGCAAGTGGACAACTTGGTTAGCGACTTTTGCAGAAGCCACAACTCAAATCTTAGGCAGGAAGAGGGGTTTGTGGACGGGCTATCAGTTCTAAAGGGTTAGATGGCCTCTGGGCATGCCTGGTGGGGGTGGGGTTACCTTGACTGCCTTCCTTCAGTGAGACCATCATTCTAATGGTTGCCAGCTGAGCAAGGCTGGTAGCTCTTGCAGTGATGGGAATATTTTGTTCCGCCTCCTGAGTGCTGGGATTGCAAACATGCACCACCACACCGCTAGGCTTCAGTTGTCAAAAATATATTGAGGGGTTTTATGGTTGGCTTGAGGTGGGGAGTTGGGGAATGTGTTTGCCTGATGTACACACATATGTCCCTGTGTGCACATATATGTGGAGGTCAATGTCAGGAATCCTCTATTGGCTCTCAGCCTTCCTTTTTAGTGGCAGAGGCTCTCCCCAAGGTTAGAGGGCCCCGGGGCCCTCCTCTCTTTACCTCTGCATCACTAGGATTACATGGGCAGTCTGGTTTCTAATAATGTGGGTGCTAGGGATTCGAGTGTGAGCAGACTAGCAACCGAATCATCTCCCCAGCCTGTTAACTGAGTTTGTTTTTTTTTTTTTTAATTTATTTATTTTGTGTATATGGGCGTTCGATCTGCATTTACACCTGCCAGAAGAGGGAATCAGTTCACATTACAGATGGTTGTAGGCCACCATGTGGTTGCTGGGGATTGAACTCATGGCCTTTGGAAGAGCAGACGGTGCTCTTAACCACTGAGCCATCTCTCCAGCCCTGTTAACTGAGTTTTAATCAACAAAGAGACCCAGGACAGCTTCCCAGGCTAGAAGGTTGAGCTTTCTCTGTTGCTCCTGAGAGGAAGGGGCGGGGCTAGAGTGTGGGTCCTTGCCTCCTCCCGGAAGGAACTAGGGCTGGCTAGCCATCGACTTGCCAGTGGGATCTGCTTTAGTTGCTGATTGTTAAAGAATAAGCTGCTGGTAAGCTGATTGGCCACCAATAATCTTTCCTGAGAGAGAGAGGGAGAGAGAATCTTTTAATTAAGTTTACATAGAAAACAGTTCTGGTGCAGGCAAAAGCACCAGAAACAGCCCTGCTCCCTCTCTTAGGAGTCCCACAAAAACGCCAAACAAGCTAACACCACTGCATCATATATGCAGAAGGCTTAGGTTGGACCCATGCAGGCTCCATGATCTTGCTTTAGTCTCAGCGAGCCCCTGAGTCCAGGTTTGTTGATCTCCTGTCTACCAGTATAGCAGAATATCATTAGGAATCTTTTTCACTCTTTTTTTCCAGGCATGTTTGGTTCTGCCCTAAGTCTCTAGGTCATCTGGCCTCTGTTTCCTGGTCAGTGTCAGGGAAGTGTCAGGGGCGGGCTTTTCCTCCTAGCATGGGTCTCAAGCTGGACCAGTCATTGGTCACCTGCTCCAACAGTTTCTGTGCCACCTTTACCCCAGCACTATTATGCTGACAGGACAAATTGTAGGTCGAAATTTTTGTGGCTGGGTTGGTGTCACAATTCCTCCACTGGAAGTCTCTCTTGAGCCCTTGTCCTTGCTCATCTCATCTTAATATGAGGGAGGTGTCTAGTCTTACTGCAACTTGATAGACTATGTTTGGTTGATTTTTCTGCCGTTTTCTGAAGGAAAGCTGTGGAGGAGTGGAAGAGGGGGAGGGGCTGGAAGGAAAGGGGGGAGGAAAAATTTCGGTGGGGATGTAATATTCGAGAAAATAAATTAATATATATAAAACAATTGGTTGCAACTGTAGACTTTGGTCAATTAAAAGATATCAGAGAAAGAGAAGTAGGGCCTAGGATGGGATGGATACAGAAACAGGACCCGAGGAGGTTGAGCAAGATTTGGGGAGGGGTCATTAGTCTCCGGTTAAGAGAAGAGCAGCTGTCCCAGGTGCCCTCCTTCCCCCAGCCTGTGGGGTTAGGCTTTCACTCCCAGGGATTCCTCCCGCCCTCCTTCCCCCCACGGCGGGGCGGAAGGTGCAGTCTCCGATGGGTGGAGGGTCTCCACCTAGCCACTGTCCATGGATGGCTTCTGCAGAAGCCAACGCTCACGCAGTTCTGCGAGGAGCTCGCGACCTGGGCGTCTGGACGCGCAGCGCCCCCTCGCGGCGGGACCGACCTGGTGCCGCAATCGCAAAACCCTGCCCGGAGGTCCCGGCTGCTCCTCTTGGAGAACATCTCCCCCACTAACCCCGGACTCCTCTCAATGCCGGGCCTTGTGGCTCCCGGGGAAAGTCTTCAGGCAGCAAGATCCAGGCCCTTGGGTGTAAAACGATGGCACACAACGGTGCGGATAATGTCTGTTGACGCACACTGGAAAGCTTTACCTCCTTGCTTTTCTTCTAACCGATGCTGAAACTGCGTCTTACATGCAAAAAAATAGCCTTATTTGAAGTGGATGTTCAGTTGAGTTTTCACGCGCTTGTATAGAACGTCCATGATCGGGATCTCATGTTGACGCTGAGGACGTCACTCTGATGGCCTGTGAATTTGTCCACAGAGCAGAAGCCTAGCGGTATGGTGGTTGCAATCCCAGCACTCAGGAGGCGGAACAAAATATTCCCATCACTGCAAGAGCTACCAGCCTTGCTCAGCTGGCAACCATTAGAATGATAGTCTCACTGAAGGAAGGCAATCAAGGTAACCCCACCACCACCAGGCATGCCCAGAGGCCATCTCCCAAATGATTCTAGGTTATGTTAAGTTGGCAATTAACACCATCACAAATATCGGTCTTTGCTTTGGAACCAGGACAATGTTGGCCTCAGAAAAGAGCAGAGAAGTTTTCACTCCATTTGTATACTCTGGGAGGGACATGTAAAGTTTGTACTGTTCCTCTTTTTTCAGTTGTTGGTAGAATTCACTTTGAAGCCATCTGGCTTTTATGTCTTTACTTTTAAAAACATATCTATCTATTTATTTATCTATTTATTTATTTATTCCGTGTGTGTGTGTGTGTGTGTGTGTGTGTGTGTGTGTGTGTGTAGCCTGTATATATGTAAACACACACAGGCATGGCTGGAACCCTTGTAGGGCATAAGAGTATGTAGAAACCCCTAGAATCACAAAGATGTGAGCCTCCATGTGGGAGCTGTAAATCCAACCAGAGTCCTCTGGGAGAACACCTCTAGGAGAACACCATTTGGTGGCTCCCCCCCCCCCCGGTTTCTTTCTTTCTTTTAAATTATCATTATTTATTTTGTGTGTGCCGCATGAATGCCTGGTGCCTTGAGAACCCAGGAGAAAGCATCCAGTTGTCCTGGAACTGGAGAGACAGACATCTGGAACCACCCTGTGAGTGCTGGGAATCCAACTGGGTCCCCCAGAAGAGCCGCCGGAGCTCTCGGCCCCTGAGCCATCTCTCCAGCCCTCAGATGAATTTTTAATTGTTAGAGAGTTGAGCTGCTCCAACTTGTTACAGGATCACCCGCCCCTGCAACACAACACACAAACTAAATATCAAATAAAAAAACAAACAAACAAAGAAGGAAGGGCATGACTGGTCCCAGGTTTCGGCACCAGCTGGATGAGGACAAGAAACAAACAGGACAGGACGGGACTGCTCCTAGCTATGGTGGAGGAGACGGTTTGTTGTAGAGATGAGGAGGGCATAGCCAGAGACAGAGGCATCTGGGAGAGTTCAGAGTGGACATGATTTTCAAGTATGTTCTCTATGTGTGCTACATGCTGGGGGAATATTTATGGTGTCACTGTCACATGCTTAGTAGCAATAGTACACAGGTTGGTATCTTTAGGATCAACCAGATAAGTCTCACTATGCACACATACACACACACACACACACACACACACACACACACACACATTCATATATATATGATATGAAAATGAAAAGAGAATTATTTAGGGAGAAGAAAGTGGACTTAAGGATAGTGGAGGGCAGAGAAAAAATATCACATTTTCTCTCACATGCAAATTCTAGATAAAAATCTATATATTTATGTGTCATGAAACATATATAATGTATTTGTACATGTGACATGACAGCAGAAGAAAGGCTGCTTGGTGGGATTTGAGAAGTGGTGGGGGCGAGCCTAAGTGAAGTACAATGATACTCAAGTGTGAAAGCAAAGCACTCCATGGTTTATACGGTAACTGTAACAACAGACAGGGGAGGGGTGGAGCTTCAAGGTGTCAGGTATCAAAAGATGCAGCCACTGCTCTTTGCAGTTGTCCTGAACCGACTATTGCCCAGGGTCTGAAAAAAAAAATAGCTCTTTTATTTATTGTGCCTGCTTTTCTGGTTATTTTTAGCGTGGGGGTAATGGCTGTAACAGTTAATCCTTCAGGGAGGAAGCAGAGGTCTCTGTGCTCCATTACCAACTGGGTCTGAGGTGACAGCTCAGCCAAGCCAGGAGAGGAGGGAGTTCTTTATCTGATGGATTGACAGGTAGAGCCTGGAGCAAGTGGCCACCAAACGGCCTGGGCCAGGTAGATTCTCTCTGGGGAAATCTCTGTCTGCCTCTCCTGTCTGCCTCTGGCAAGGAAGACAAAGGCTTGAGAACTCTTTGATCTCCTGACACTTCCTCCCCCCCCCCCCCCAGGAGGTCTTGGGTGTGTGTTTAACACTTGGAAGACATTTGGCCACTGCTGGAATATTTTTGTATATTTTGTCTCCTGCATTTTCTACTGTAACAGGTGGAGGGGGGATGGACAGAGAGCTGGGGATGGACATAGGAGGGATGACCTCTGACTGAGGCTCAGCTAACAGACCAGTAGGAATAGAGAAGATGAGAAGGCCTGACCTGGAAGGAAGGTAAAGGGATGGGCAGTTAGTGTCTTGCGTCAGGGCATTATAACAAAGAACAAGCTCCAAATCGTCTGAGGCTCAGACAGAGAGCCTCGGGAAAGCTGCGCGCTTGAACCTGTTGAGGGCCACAGACCTCAACGTGGGGTTTCCACAGAGCAGGGATTTCAGATATTGCCATGTGATTGTCTGTTCCTGGGCCTTCCTGGACTGAGCGCCTCCTGCGGCTCCCAGCAGGTCATTCTGGGTGCTAGCTAGAGTTCCCTCACCACTCTGCCTGCCTGGTGTCTCAGACTCCAGCTGAGCCCTCCCCTCCCCCAGCAGATGTTTTTGAGATTGTGTTAGCTGGGCTTACGTTTTATGCCTGTATTGCCCTGAATAGGTTTGTGAAATGAACTTGTTCGAGTGTGAGGAACAGAATTATATCCGGACGTGAGGGAAGGATAGACGCCCGGAGTGGGAGGGCAAATTTGTGGGGTGACTGTGTAAACGCAGCTCCAAAGATCTAAGAAGCTATGGCCTCTCTGTGGATTCTCAGCTGGGCAGTGGTCGCACACACCTTTAGTCCCAGCACTCAGTGACTACAAATACACACCGCTCACACCTGGCTTTGCCACTCATGGGTTTTTTGTTTTGTTTTTTGTTTTCGATGACAGGGTTGTCTCTGTGTAGTCCTGGCTGTCCTGGATCTCACTATGTAGTCCAGGCTAGCCTTGAGCACACAGAGATCTGCCTGCCCTGCCTCCCGAGTGCTGGGGTTACAGGCTTGAGCCATCAGCCCGGCTGCCACTTCTGTTTCTAAGAGTCCTGAGTGCTCTGCCTGTATATACACCTGTGTAGCCGTGTGTGCAGTGCCCCCAGAGGCCAGAAGAGGGCGCTGGATCCCCTGGAGCTGCAGCCGCTATGTGGATGCTGCGGGGGACCGAACCCTGGTCATTTGGCAGAGCAGTCAAGTGCTCTTGGCTGCTGAGCCATCTCCACAGCAACCCCCCTGATATTCCTAAAGATCTGTTTATTTTTGTTTTGTATGTATGAGTGTTTTGCTTATATGCATGTAAGCGCACCACACGCATGTCGAGAAGGAAAGGGGGGCGTTGCATCCCTTAGAACCGGACTTAAAGATGGTCAAGCGCTGCTTAATCTCCGAGCCATGTCTCCAGCCAGGAACTCCTGATATCACCATCATCATCATCCTCTAATCTAACTTAGATGAGCTGCTGCGTAGATGCTGGGAATTGAAACTTGGTCCTGCGGAAGAGCAGCTAGTGCTCTTAACCACTGAGCCGTCTCTCCAGCCCCAACTCTACCAACTTATCTCCTCCTGTCAAGTATGGGGATTTCGGTATGCACCAACACACCCAGTTTGATGAAAACCATTTCTTTGTATTGTAGCTACTGACTTTAAGATGTATTCGAAACCTTAACTCACAAAATGTATTTGTTCATATACAAAGTACCATTTTTTTATTTTAAATCATCATCATTATTTTATTTTATTTTATTTTATTTTATTTTATTTTATTTTATTTT
>NW_026585685.1:5442961-5475012 GCF_907164565.1 Psammomys obesus | reverse complement strand
TTTATTTTATTTTATTTTATTTTATTTTATTTTATTTTATTTTATTTAGAGAAGACTTACTATGTGGCCCTAGCTGGCCTGGAACTTACTAGGAGAACAAAAGGCTGGCCTACAACTCATGGAAATCCTCCTGTCTCAGTCTTCTGAGTGTGGGGATTTCAGGTAGGTACCAGCATGTCCACTTAAAACGGCATTTTGTTCTGTTTTCAATCGTGGGGTTCCGCATGAAGGTAGATTTTGAGACACCCCATTGTTTGCCTTAATCTCATATGATCCTTCAACAACCCTATGTGGCTGAGAATGGCCTTTATTTCCCATTTTACAAACACGGAAATGGAGAGTCTCAGAAACTGACTGGTTTGCCTAAGAGAAAATAAGTAGATCGCAGAGGTGGGACTCAAAGCAGCTGCAAATTCAGACTTCTTGAGGCGCCAGGCTCCCCATGCATTCCCATCTGTGAGCTCCTGGGAGGCTGTGTACCAGCCTCAAAAAGCAGACAAGCCAGGATCAAAGATGACCCTTTCGGGTGGAGGCTAAGAGCCACAAAAACAGCAGTGGCGGCAGCAGCTCTTCCAGCCTGGAGCATCCTCCCTCGTCCCACCCCCAAGCCCAGAGTTCCGGGAGTGTAAACTGGTGACCTATACCCTGCTCAGGAGAGGGGAGCCGTTAGGGAGTTCCACCCTGCCAGGACCCGGGAGAAAAAGCCGTTTCCAGGCATTCCTAAAGAGGCCGTGTGAAGGAAGCCCAGCCTGGCTAAGGCTCTGCTGAAGAAGAACAGAAGTGCTGCACCTTTTCCAGGGTGGGGCATTAATGCATCCCTTACTTTTGGAGGTTGAGGCAGGAAGTTCTAACATAGGCCTTCTGAGTTCTTTGGGATTAACACGCTGTCCGTCTTCCAGGAGAGAGCCATTAGGTGCCGCACTGGCCCCGTTTGTGGCTCTTTTGTTTCATCTGGTCACGGGCAATGCCCATTAGACGGTTGTCAATAAGTGGGTGATGCTCTGTGCCATGATGCTTCCTGGCACAGCACTTCAGAGCCCACGTGGCAGGAAGAGAGCATGTCAACTCTCATATGTCAGAGCCTAGGTCGTCACACACCCACTCTGTCCCTCTCAGGCTGGCTCCTAGCCACCCTCTCATTCTGTCCCACTTATTCCCATCTTTCACAGGGTGTCTGAATCTCTTCAAAGTCATTTATTTGTTAATTTATTTGCTCTACGTCATCTGGCTGGTTAGATCTGCTGATGCCTTTCCCATCCTCTTGGTCCTCAATTCTAAATGCCCAATGTGGCGTTTGCTGCCAAAGGGCTTAATTTTTTTTCCCTTCTCACTGTGAAGCCCACTCACCTGTACCCAGGACAAGTCAGTCAAGCAGGGGAATGAACACCATCAAAAGCAACAGCAGGAACACACCATTGTTGGGTTTTTTTTTTTTTCTAATCAATTTTTAGAAAAATAATCTCTTATCCCAGAAACTTCCAAAACTGACAAACCGTATCTTGTTCTTTCTTTTTAAAAACCGTAGTTGTGGGCCAAGGAGATGGCTCAGTGGACAAAACATTTGCCTGTGTTTGCATCCACAGAGCCGTGTAAAAAGCTGGAAGTGAGGCCGGCAAGATGGCTAAGCAGAGTTAAGGCACTTGCTGCCAAGCCTGAGGACCAGAGTTCAATCCCCAGGGCCCACATGCTGGAAGGAAAGAAGCAACTCCTGCGAGCTGCCCTCTGACCTCCACATATGCTGCCGCATGTATGTGCCCAGACACATACGAAATAAATAAATACAATTATAGTATTTTTAAGAAGCTAGAGGCACATGCTGGGCATGGAGTGCACGCCTTTAATCCCAGCACTTGGGAGGCAGAGGCAGGCAGCTCTCAGAAGAGACCACAGAAGAGACCCTGCCTCAAAACAAACTAGACCAAAGACCAACAGCTGAGGTGGTTCTCCCTCAGTATGCATGCCACGGGGCACTGTGCTCACGCACAGTAACACACGCACGCCATCATCCCTGCTTCTTTCCTACTGCAGCCCAAGTCTTTGTATAAAGCAGCAGCAGAGAGTTCCCAGTGAAGCGCTGCCTGCTCCCACCAACGCAGGGAATCTTTCTGTTCGCGCCTACCCCAAGGAGCTCATGTTCAAGTAAAAAGCTATAGAGGTAGAGTGACACAATGGAACCAGCCACGTCTCATTTCATTTTCTCCATTTTGTATGGCAAGTCCGGGAATCACTGAAGACCTCACACTCAGGCGGTAATGTAAAGGCAATTAGGGGGCTTTTCAGAAGGAGTGAGGTAACCTTTCATTTGATTGGTTAGTAGTGACTGAGGTAGGGGGTCATTTAGGATTGGCTAGACATTTAGGAACTCTCCGGAGTTGCTAAGGCCTTTTCCTCAGGTTTGCTGAATCATTATACTTAGCTCAAGCCCATGTGTTAACCTTTAAAGCCGATTGGCTGCCTTCGAGCTGCGGGTTTTCCCAGAAACTGTTTTTCTATGTTCTGAAAAACAGAAACTCAGGCCTAGTTACACAAAGTTGAAAATGAAGCCTGTCATGGAGTCAGATTAGCTAAACAGATTGGGGCCTCCCGGGGGTCTCTCGGGGGGTCTTGGAGTTATTAGACCTTTCATGTAGAGACATTTGTCCTAGCTTGGTAAATGATACGACTAGGGTTTCAGTTCAGCTCTGTGTGGCTGCAGTTTTCCAGCTTTGGGTGGCCGGAAGTTCCTGCCCACAGTCCCTTCGGTGGTCAGGTCTCCTCCACTCCTGTCCCTGACTTAATTACAAGTCATTACCCTTCTCCTGGCTGGCAACATTTTTCCGGTGGTGATGGCCTCCTTGCCTCGCTGCCTCCAGTTCCACCTGTACATCACTTCTGAAGTGCGCTTCAGAAGCAGAAGTCGGTCAAGGCGCTCTACGCACCATGACAAGAACTTCATACTGCCTAACAAGTGTCCAGGCCTCTCAGGTCTCAGCATCTGCCTGTCTCTCTGTCCTCAGGGTTTCAAGCGGGCCTCCCCCCCCCCCCCGCTTCTAAACTCCAGGCCTACTGAATCACTACAGCCTCCCCAAGCTGTGGCAGGCAGTACATGAAAGCATGTTTCTGCAAAGCCTTGTAACTGCACCTGCTGTGCTCACGCATCCCGTAAGAATGATAGTAGCACTGTGACGGAGGCCGGGATAGCCTTCCTCTTCTTCGCCTAGCAAACCCTAGGCATCTCTCAGGGCTTACCTTCCTACCGTCCAGTCTTTTCAGACCTCCTGGATCAGAGCAGACCATTGCCCATACATAAGTTACACAGCCTTTCAGGGGAGATTCAGCTCTTTGTCAGCCCATCTGTCTTCCTCTACCTGAAGACCCAGATTCCAACAGCTGGGTCTCACTGACTTTGCTTCTTAGCACACAGTGCAGCATCTGCTTCCTGGCCCCATGGTCGGGACACAGGTCATATTCAGCTAGTGAGAAGCGGCGTAGTGAGGTCCATAATGAAGGGTTTGGGTATTCAGACAGGGGGTACCGGCATGGCCACTTACGCTTCCCACCCCTGGAAAAGAGGCTGCTGACCTGCCGTTCTACCCTCCCAGCAAAGCCTCCACCCCACGACCCAACATCTGGCTCAGCCCGAGGAAATGATGGATTACTGATTCCCTTCGGCATGCCCAGTTAAAGCCACTGCCCACAGCTGTTTGAATTTCATCAGAGCCTTTGGCAACTTTCCTCCCCAGCCCCCAAAGCCCACGGCTAGAAAGGGAGTTTCAGCGAACAACCTTCAGGTCAGCAGCAGTCTGTTGGTGGCTTCTTTTTATCTGACTGTCTTCTAATTTCCAGGCACGGATGAGGCAGCTGAGAGCTCGGAAGGGATCCAGATGGCCAAGGACCCCACTGGTGCATTCTTTCCTTCTGGAATGTTAGTGTCTGAGAAGAGCTGAGTTTCCTGGAGGAGACGTGTATCAGCTACTTTTTTCATTGCTGTGACGCAGTACATGGCAAAATGACTTAAGGAAGAAAGAGTTGATTTTAACTTACAGTTTGAGGGAACAGCACGGTACCAGGGGCCTGAGGCAGCTGGTCCCATTGCACCCAGAATCGGGAAGCAGAGAGAGAAATGAATGCTGGCACTCAACTTTCTGCTTTGTATTCAATCTAAGACATTCAGGGTGGGTCCTCCCTGCTCTGTAAAACCATGTGGAAACAGCCTCCTAGACACAGGCAGAGGTGTGTTTCCATGGTGATTTATTGACTTTATTCAAGTTGACAGTGAAGAGTGACCTTGACACGGTAGGTGGAAGTTGACTTGGGAAATGAAAACCTTCTTGCCTTCAGGTCTGCAAACATCTCAACTCAGCTATCCGTTCTTCCCAGAGGAGACCGTCACAGGGGTGGGCAGAGGATTACTGCTTTCTTCCACGTGATACCTTCAGAGGCCCATGGATGTCCTTTATTTTAACCCTGGAGAACACGGGGATCTGCATACTGCTGGTCTCTGCAGAAAGACCATGGCTGGGGGCCAGTGAGATGGCTGAGCAGGTTAAAAAAGTTTGTTGCCCAAACCTGATGACCTTACTTCGATTCCTGGATCTTATGGTGGACAGAGGACCAGCTCCTGAAATTTGCCTTCTGACCTCCAAATGCACATATAAAAAATAATATATATTAACTATATATATATATATTCATTAGAATGACCATGGCTGGGGAAATGGCTCAGTGGTTAGGAATACTGGTTGGGCAAGGAGGTGTTGGCACATACCTTTAATCCCAGCACTTGGGAGACAGACAGGTAGATCTCTGAGCTCTAGGCCAGCCTGGTGTAAAGAACACACTCAAGGTCAGCCAGGGCTACACATAGAAACTCAGAAAGAAAGAAAGAAAGAAAGAAAGAAAGAAAGAAAGAAAGAAAGAGAAAGGAGAGAGAGAGAGAAAAAAGAGAAAAAGAATACTGGTTGCTTTTCCAGATGACCTGGATTCAACTCCCTGTACCAGGTGGTAGCTCCTAACTGTCTGTAACTCCAGCTCCAGAGAAATCCAATGCCTTCTTCAGGCATCAGGTAAGCAAGCAGTGCATGTACATGGGGTCAAAACACTTACACAGTTTAGATAGATAGATAGATAGATAGATAGATAGATAGATAGATAGATAGATAGATAGACAGACAGACATTCTTTTAATTTAGAGGGACTGTGACTGGGAAGGTGTCAGAGTGGGCTTTAGCATGGGCCTAAGTTCTATCGTGATCCAGTTGTGACTTTGTAACCAACCAAGAGTCTCATCTCTGGGCCTCGGTTTCCTTAATTAATAAATCAGAAGGTGAGAATGGCATCTCCGTCCACTCTCTGTGGCCACTGTGAATGTGGTATAAAATGTAGAGATGGGCTATTTCCCATCAGCCCTACCCAAGCTGCCTTTCCCACTCAGCATTATGCTCCCAGCACCTGCGAAAGTGCTAAGCGTGAGGGAGACGCTCCATAAAGCCATGCTGAGCAAGCCGCTTGGGAAAGCTGGGTGTGGCGGAGCAGGCCTTCGGTCCTAGCACACAGGAGGCCGTCCTGCTTTGTTGTCTGTTACTGTGAGGAACGCCACGACCAAAAGCAACTTGGAGGAGGGGAGGTGTGTTTCAGTTTACACTTCCAGGTCACAGTCCATCATTGCTGGAAGTCAGGGCAGGAACTGACAAGAATGGTGGTGGAGCATTGCCTACTGGCTTGCTTCCTTTAGCTTGCTTAGCCACCTTTCTTATATAGTCAAGCCCAGGACGGCAGCATCCACAGTGGGCTGGGCCCTTCCTGCATCAATTAACAATCAAGAAAACATCCCACAGACATACCCAAGTCAATCACCTTAATGGAGGTTCCTTTCCCTTGTCAAACTGACAACCAAGGTTAGACATCACAGAGGCAGAGGCGGAAGGATCAGTAGAAAGACTCCAGCCTCAGCTACACAGCAAGCTCGAGGCCAGGCTGCTGCAGTGCATGATGTCCAGTCCCAAAACAACAGCAAAAGCAACTTTAAAGGTGTTTCCTCAGGGCTGAGTGTGGTGGCACACGCCTGCAATCCCATCACTCTGCGAAGCAGAGGCAGGAGGATCTCTGTGTGTTGGAGAACAGCCTGGTCTTCAAAGTGAGTTCCAGGACAGCCAGGCCTACATAGTAAGCCCCTGTCTAAAGCAAACAAAGAAACAACAAACAGAAAGTCTCCCCAACTGTCCCATAGCCCAACCCCATTCTTCAGGACTGTGTTTACCACTGCTCAGTCTAACATAATCCACGCTGGCTGCTTCAGTAAGAACGGAGAGCGTCTCTCTCCTGCTCCCATCTTCTTCCCAACAATGGCTGGGTAGGTTTGTCACTCTCTGACTCCTCCTATTTCCAGAGTTTCGCTCACTGCATGTTCATATGCGTTCTGCTCTCACATCTAGTTTAACAGCAGCTAACGAAGAAGGCAGGTCAACGGTGGAAGCCAAGAGCCAGCACCGAGCGACGAGCTGCTCAGAGGCCCAGTTAGAAGCAGCCGCAGCTGGCCATGGGCTCTCTTTCCTGTCCATCTGCTCACGTATTTTTCCTGCTGTTGAAGATGCTGTTCCCTTCGCCAACTGATAATATAAGACTCATCTTGGTTGGCAAATATCCAGGAACCCTTTCCTGGCTTTCTCAACTTTAAAAGTAACTGTTTGGGAGCTGGCAAGATGATCCAGTGGTAAAGACGATTGCCACCAAGCCTGAAAACCTGACTTTGAGTCCCAGGACCCACAAGGTGGAAGGAGAGAACTATCTCCTGGTACTTATCCTGTGACCTGCACATCTGGACCATGGCATACATATACTAAATAAACAACTAAATACTTTAAATGTCTGAAAGGTTAGGATGAAGGTTAACTTAATGCACTTTCAGACTGTATTATGAAAAACTAACTTTATTAAAGGGATTCACAGGGAAAAATATTTTAAATGCCCGATAAATGTAAATACCTAGTAAGAACAGGCAGTGTAGGTCAACAGTAGAGCACTTGGCTGACATGCACAAGGTCCTGGTTCAATCACCAGTAACCACAGGAGAGGGGGGAAGAGGAGGAGGAGGAAAAAGAGAGGGGAGAGAGAAGGCCTGCACATAAATGGTTTGCCTAATATCACTCGTCCAGGATTATGGACTATATACATATATAATACATATTATATCTAATATATAGTATAATATAATATATATCACGGAAAAAGGTTGAATAAACATCCATAAATTCAGGTTTTCTCCAGTCACTTGACAAGTGTCTCTTGACAAGGGTCTTGGCTCCTAGTGCAGCCTTTGTTCTCTCATGAGTGCCCATTGCACAAAGGGGATGCTGGTCCTTAAGTCTCCCAGACCTGTCATTTCCAGCCAGCCAGAGCCAGTGCTAACCCAGGAAGGTTTGCTTCGGCCTGAAGGGAGTGGCCAGCGTCTTAGGATCCTCACAAGGCAGACAGTGGGCGTGCCAGCTGTGGGCTGTGACGCTTGAATCCTGGGCCTCTCAAATCCTCAGCAGGGCTAAGTAAGGGCATCTGTGATCTGAGACTGTCCGTTGCCCAGGGCAAGAGTGGCACTCAATGTGAGGGGGCTTGTTAGCCCTGGACCCACTGTGTGGACCCAGCTGGGAGCCCACGGCAGGGTTAGAAGCTGGGGGAACCAGATATCAAAGCGTCTTGTATTTGTATCCTCCTGAGACAGACCAGAGAGAGACATGAGTGTGATTGCAATCCTAGGAGGCCTCAGTGTAGGATAAAAAGTCAGTTAGAGCAAAAGGAAAACTTTAATGAGGAATGTTACTGGCATAGGGGCTGGGTTGCGTGTGCATGTGAGGGGAAGGGCACACATGTGTACGGACCAACCTCAGGTGTTGCTTCTCAGGCACCATCTACCTCATATTTTGAGACAAGGACAATCACTAATTCAGCTTTCTTTTCTTTTCTTTTGGTGAGGCTTGAACTCCGGTCCTCATGCTCATGTGGCAGCCATTTTACTGACTGAGCGTTCGTTCAGCCCCTAAAGGGATGCAAGTAAGTCCGCCACTGGGGCGACTGAGCCTCGTCATGCTGAGCAGTTTTAGAAGAGGAAGTGGGGTACGCTGTGGAGTCAACTAGGGGAAGCTTTGTGCACACACCCTACCCACCCTGTCACCATTGGCTGCGGGACTCCTCTGGGGCCTTCAACGTGCTGGCGCATCTGGCCCTGCTGGGTTTGCAGATGTTCCTAGGAGGCAGCCTTACCTATGCAGAGGCGAGTGCCAAAGGCCTACGGACACAGCCCGGATGCCTACATGGCTGAGTAAGGGTCATTTTGCTCCACTAAAACTTCCTTTTCGTTGGAACCCGTTAACCCCGGAGTATCAGAGACTGACAGGCCTCCCTTACAAACCTAGGGACTTAGAGATCTAGACCAGTGGTTCTTAATCTTCCTAACACTGTGACCCTTTCATACAATGCCTCGTGGTTTGGTGAGCTCCCCCAACCACAGAATCATGTCATTGGTACTTCATAACTGTTAAGTTTGCTACTGTTATGAATCGTAATATAAATATCTATGTTTTCTGATGGGTTGGGGGACCACTGCCTTGGACACTTTCTGCATAGAGAGGCGCTCTCCGTGCTTGCGACCCTCAGGTTGAGAACCGCTGCTCTAGGCTGGGAGAACTGCACTGAGGCTTTCCTAGCTGGTGGTTCAGGTTCTTGGTTGGCAACCTTGTGTGACATTCTTCCCTTTGGGGCAGGACATCTGTTTTTGAGAAGGGAGAGACCTCCCTGCTTTTGCCTGTCAATGCAAGAAACACCTCTTAACTTAAAGGGTCCTGGAGTTTATTATATAAAGCCTAACTATGAATAACCATGGCCCAGGAACACATATTTAAGCTGCCTCAAATGCCATGCCCTGACTCGGTAATGGTTTCATGAAGTTTTTGTAGTAACAGAACAAGTCATAAATCAAGAACCTTCTCAGATGCAGTTGGCGGAAGCCTCAGGTGGTCAGTTACAATCAAGAAGGAGACCTCTGCTTCGGGCCTCTGGTGACATTGTTAAGCTGTAGGTTGCTGGAAGTGAGTGGTCTGATAAGTTAATATACCTAAAACTTTCACCTGGTAGTCACGAAGATGTTAGGCCAGACACAGAGGTGGGAAAGAGGCACTATGTAAAAGGGTAAAGACAACTCAAAGTCAATTGTAATTGGCTGTGGACTGGCAACATTCCGACCTTACCACAATCACTGCAGCTCGGCTAATCAGCCTTGTGAGGTTTCTTTCCCTGAACATCACTTTTTCTCAAATGCCAGTGTGCCATGTTTATTCCCGTACCCCATATGTGTTACTGTAAGGAGTGCTGGGGCACTGACAGAGCACAGAAGCCACACTTTCTGTTCAAACCTGAAGCAACACACTAGGATTGTAAGAAACATGGCTTAGTCAACCAGGGAGCTGTCATTTCTTCTCTTGCTTCTGTTGCTTCCCTGTAAAAGTAGCCATTCAGGCCGAAAGTGATGACAGGTGGGATGGAAACAATGCCACAATCCTGGTTCCTTTTCTAGTTCTTACATCATCAGTAAGTGTGGGCAGGATGTGACTGTCTTGAGAAATGGAATAAACTGGGCAGCTTGATGATTCAGGCCTGTCATAGGTCCTGGCACTCGGGCTGAGGCAAGAAAGCTGTCCTGAGGTTTGAGGCCTACATTGCTAGTTTTTAGGCTGTAGAGTGAGAATCACAAAATAATAAAGTAAAGGAAAAAGAGGAGAACGAAAAGGAAGATAGTGGGAAGGAAGAAATGAAAGACAGAGGGATGGAAGGGGGAAATATTTGAGTTAGTTTCAAGTACTATGTCCAATTTTAGTCAGAAAAAAAGATATGGACACACAGCTATAAAGGGTGAGTTATTTAATTGTGGTTGGTTGACACGTGAATTAAATGCACTCCTGTTTGCATCCAGAAGCGGACTATAAGGGTGAACATTGGGTAATAATAATGTTGAAATTAATAATATTGTAGCCTGCTATTTCAGACAAAGCAGCAACCATCATTGTATTCAGCTTCCATTTTGTTTCTAAGGTGAAATTAAGTTCAAAATTCTAAACCTTTCAACTCTGCTTCCTGGAAGCAGTTGTTCATAGCTGGCACTAGCAGGCGCTTCCGGAGGGTCGAGCTGACCTTGTATTTTACTACGATTCAATAGTGATAGAACTCAGGCTCTGCTATCTATTCACCTGGCTATACTCTGGTTGCACCCTTCTAATCTACACGCCTGGCTACACTTTGGATGTACTCTAGAAGACCCTAAGCCCTGCCTCCCTCACCTCACTTAGGACCCATGAGCTTAAAAGTTAGCTGAGACTTTGTCTAGTTGGCCAAAATGTGTTCCTGCCCTCCCCATGTCTTTTGCGTCTGGTTCTTTCTATAAAAACCCTGCGGTGAGAAATTGTAGATGCCACAGTTAGGCTGTCCCTGATCGGTCAGCTTGGAAAGGCGTTCTAATAAACCATCCATAGCTGAGACCAGAGTCCGAGTGGTTTGTGTGGCTATTCTAATACTAGAACAAGAATTCATTTGACTCTAGCACAGAATGATGTTAAATAACAAACACTGTAAGAGAAGTGGTGACAGAGCAAAAGGCTCTGTGCTTTCTTTGTGTTGTTCTGTTCCATTTGCTGGTCATTTTGAAAGAGGATCTTAAATTGCACTCCCTTCAATACCCCGCCTCCGTCTCCCAAGTGCTAAGATTGTAGGTATGTTCCAACACACCCAATTCTCTACTTCAGTGTGTGTGTGTGTGTGTGTGTGTGTGTGTGTGTGTGTGTGTGTACGCACACACATGTGTAGAAGCCAGAGAACAACCTTAGGTATTGTTTCTCTGGTGCCGTGGATCCACCTGTCTCTTTCCCCAGCAAGGATGGCAAGTGTATACTGCTACACACAGCTTTTTTACATGAGTTCTGACCTGACCTCAGGTCCTTTCTATTTACTCTGCGAGACCCCGTCAGCTCAAGCTGGCCCAAACCTTGATTCTCCTGTTTCAATCTTTCTCCCCATGCTAGGATTATAAACATGAGCTGTCACACCCACTGATTTTTGTTTTGGTTTTGGTTTTTGGTTTTTGGTTTTTCGAGACAGGGTTTCTCTGTGTAACAGCTCTGGCTGTCCTGGAACTCACTCTGTAGACCAGGCTCACAAACTCACAAAGATCCTCCTGTCTCTGCCTCCAGAATGCTGAGATTAAAGGCTTGCACCACCAACTCCCGCCTTGAATTCGGTATTTTAATGACCCTGTTTTTTTTTTTTTTTTTTTTCTGTTATTTAAACCAAATGTACATCATTTCAGTTTGTAATGACTCCACAAATTTAAGCCCAGCTCTGGGGATGTGCTAGACTGGGGCTGCCACAAATAGAGAGAGCTCAGCTGTGAACTGTGTTCAAATAACTGTGGGCTCATCACTGAACGATTTCCTCTATAAAGAGACAATCGTGCCCACATTATAGAGCTTTCAGTGGAAGTCAAATAAGAATATGGGAACATGTACATTGTACAGGACTATCCTCAAAGCCAAACAACGGCCATCTTGGGGCATTCCGCTGGACCTACTGGGCTTGCTTGCTTTTTACAACCCCCTCACGGGGGCCAGGGAAGATCACAGGACCCTCACTTGAATGCCTCACCATTCCCTATCCCCTGCGGCATGCAGCTGGTAGGATCAGTGAAGGCCTAGAGTAATAGACTGGGGAAGACCAGAAAAGGGGTGAGCGGGGCTCCATCGATCTAGCGATGAAAAAGCTGCCACCCCTGCTGGGTGAAGACTTTCCAGTGTGGCCTTTTAGTTGAGTGGTAGCCACACCCTGCAGGTAACCCCCCACTTACACTTGGTAAGATCAATGTACTCATTGGTTCCCCAGAGTAAACTTTGGTGGAATCTCACCTCAGTTTGTGGTTGGGACCTTAGAAGGAAGCATAAGCCTTGTTTATGCCTCTTCCTAAGAAGGAATTTTAGTAAAAATAAATGAAAATTCTCATGTATGTTGTTTACCTAATCATTTAAAGGCAGAAGTAAGTGAAGGTGACTCCAAGGGGAAGATAGGATTTAGTAATGAAGGATGGAGAGTCTTAGCTGGTACAGGGGATAGAAGAGTTTATGCTAGGATGTTCTAGCAGAACAGGGACGTTTATCTTGGTAACTGCTATGGCTCTAGAATGCAGAACGTTGCCTGAATAGAACATTTGTTGAGAGAATGAAGTTAGGTGTTTATGTGGAAGCAGGAGGTTGGAGGAGGGAATGAAGTCTGGAGGAGGGAGATTCCTGTTCTCTGCTCCCCAGATGCAGATTCCTTTCAAGCCCAAGACTGGGGCCCTGGAGGAATGGGATATCAGTGCTGGGAGGGCTCATGTGTGTAGAGGGCAGTATGGTTATATGGCTACTCGGGGCAGATGGCATGCACCCCGAGGCAAGTATGTGTGCCCAAAGGCATGGTGTGCGCACACTATGAATACAATGCAGCTTTAAACAATGTTGATAAGAAACTAACACAGGCCAAAGAGCTGGCTCAGCAGTCAAGAGCACTGGTTGCTCTTGTAGGGTACCCTGGTTCAGTTCCATCACCCACAGAGTGGCTTACAACCATTTGTAACTTCAGCTCCATTTCTTAAAGAGCCAGATGTATACCTGCAAGCCCAGCACTGGGTTACAGGAGGTTAGAGACAAGAGGATTGATGAGTTTTGCTATCAGCCCAACTCTGGGCTCAGTGAGAGACGCTGTCACAAAGGAACAAGGGGGGGGACCCCTGACATCCTCCTCTGGCCTCCTTGGGCACACACTATCACATAACACTGCTGGAGGAGACTCTTGTGCACTGCTTTCAGATGCTGATTTCAGTGCCCTGAGATCTGCTCACTACTTATGTTGAACCATCTCCTGTATGTTATGTGAGGAATGTTTCCCAGTTATCCCTGATTGGCTAATAAAGTTGCTGACAACCTGGGCTGGGCAGAAGAGAGGTAGGTGGAGTTGAGGTTCTCATTTTTGGAGGTCTGAGGAGGATTACAAGGGCAGAAGGAGGATGGAGAGGAAGAGGAGACAGGAGATCCTCATGCAGTAAACAGGAGTACGTGGCCAAGAGCATTGCTCTGAGAACTGGCCTGATGGAACAGAAGCAGCCCAACTAAAACATGTGCAGGTATTTGGGATTTTGGATGGGAAGCAGACAAGATAGCCTGGAGGGCTGATATCTGCCCAGCTTTAGTGCTTTAAGGCTTATAATAAACCTAACAAGTTTCTGTGTCTTTTATTTGGAGAATAGCTGGTTTTTTAATACCTGCTGCCCTAATACTCTCCTATATAGAGATTAATTATTATTATTAATTTTTACATACCACAGTCACATACACACTCACTCATGTGTACATACACTACACTACACACACACACACACACACACACACACACACAAAACAATAGAAACTATATTTGTGGTAGAAATTGGGGGGAAGTGAGTTTGCGTTAGTGATTTTTCTATTGCTGTGAAGTAATGCTTTAACCAAGGCAATTCAAAGAAGGGACGGTTTATTTAGATTATGATTCCAGAGGGATAAGAATCCATCACCACCGTGGTGGAGGAATTATAGCAGCAGGCAAGCATCTGAGCTCACATCACAAACAGGAAGACGGACCACTCCCTGCTGTTAGCAGCATACAGGAGTTTCCACTAGCCTGCCTCTCTCAGGGACCTAGCAACCTCTGACGTCATCACCTGCCTCCACCTCCAGGTGTGTGCTGGATAAAAAAAGGACTGGCTTGCTTTCTCAGTCTCTCTCAGTTTCTCTTCCTCTGTCTGTCTGTCTGTCTGTCTCTTTCTGTCATGGGCGCCCTCCTCGCTTTCTCCCTCCCCTCCTCCTTTTCTCACAATAAATCTCCTTTATACCAGGTCTGTTGTGTTGCATTTTAATCATTCTTATAACACCATATACATACCTCACCCAGCAAGGCCACACCTGTATCCTCCCCAAACAGTTCCATTAACTACAGTTTATTATGCCCAGATTTTAGGGTCCCCAAAGACCACCAGAAGCCAGACCACATATGTAAGAGCAAAGAACTTTATTCGGGTTTAAGGTTGG
This sequence comes from Psammomys obesus, assembly GCF_907164565.1. NCBI lineage: Eukaryota > Metazoa > Chordata > Mammalia > Rodentia > Muridae > Psammomys > Psammomys obesus. Next base: position 5,460,904 of record NW_026585685.1, on the reverse strand, counting down.
TCTCTCCACCACCACCAGCACAGTGGATCAGAGTGAAGGAGCCCGGAGCAACTGCACAGCTCGGGATTTTATTGGAATTTCCAGCTTAGCAGTTACACTATTGGGTACGATTGGGTGACATTCAGCAAGGTGAAGATTGTTACAAAGTGATTGTCTAACTAACATAGCTAACATTGAGGGAGCTACCTACAGACCTCAGGAATGTTAGGTCGGTGGGCTGCCCATCACAGATGCCCCACCCTGAGACAAGATACCTTCCCAAGGTATAATTCCACCAAAGTTCACCCCAGGGAACCAATGAGTTTATTCTGTCTGGAAGAAACATCCTCCCCTTATTTCTCCCCACCCTGTATCTGCCGGAGCAGTGATTCTCAATCCTCCTAATGCTGCGACCCTTTAATACGGTTGCTCATGCTGTGGTGACCTCAACCATAAAATTATTTTTGTTGCTACCTCATAAGTGTGATTTTGCTACTGTCATGAATCATAATGTAAATATCTGATGTGCGGGGGGGGGGGTCTTAGGTGACCTCTGTGAAAGGGTTGTTCGACTCCCCGCCCCCACAGGGGTCACAGTCTATAGGCTGAGAACCACTGTTTTAGACCTTCTCCAGGACCACATGCAATTAGGACAAATTGCATACAACTGGTTAGGAGGGGTGGCTGGATCCTCGGGTGATAGTCCCACCCTCCACATCCTTCTTTTATGAGGGATAGTAAAAAGCCAGCAGGCCCCGATGTGACGATCTTCTGTGAGCAGGCCTAGCAGACCCCTGAAAATGACAGTAGTTTGACCCAGAGGAAAAACCTGTACAACGAATGTTAATGACCACACCTGATTCTGGAGAAATTAGAACAAAGCAACAATGAAGGACTGTGTTCTTATAAGCTAGTGTGACTCTTTTGAAAAAAGCCTGAATTGAGAATCATGAACTGGGGCTAGAGATGGCTCAACAGTTAAGAACACTGGCTGCTCTTCCAGGTTCCAAGGTTCAATTACACCTTCTGCAACTTGAGCTCTTAGGGGATCCAACACCCTCTCCTGAACTCCATGAGCACTGGTCATACATGACACACAGACATTTATGCAGGCAAAGCATCCATATACATAAAATAGAAATAAAGGTCAAAGAACTAAAAGAACGCCTAAGCATAATTAGCACTGTAAGAACAGAAGGATAAAGGGCCCTGTTAACTTTACAATGCAGGAGTCATGTTAGACATGGTCCTCTACAGAAGAATAAAATTCAGTGAGGGACCACTTAAATAGATGCTGATGGGAGAAGCCCAGAAAGAGGTCTCTAGAAGAACTGAGTATGCCAAGACGACCCTGTAACCAACTCATCTCCAAGGGACAACTCTGCAGCCTTTCTTTTCTTAACGGGTTCTCATATGTTCCAGGCTGGTTGGAACTTTGATCCTTTGGCGTCCACCTCACCTGGGCTACAATATCAGCGGTGTGCCATTACACCTGGTTTATGTGGTGCTTAGCGCTGAACCAGGGCTTCAGACTCGGAAGGCAAGCACTCTGCCAACTGAGCCATATCCCCAGCTCCACGGCTGTTTTCTGTGTGGACTTTAGTTTTTATTTTTGTTGAACATTTATTATTATGTTAATTTCTTTATTGTATGAGTGTGAGCATGCGCTTATCACGGTGTGTGTGTGTAGAGGCCAGAGCAAGGATGGCCTCATTCCATGAGACTATGTGGAGGCCAGAACTTTCCAGAACCATTTCTTTCTTTCCATCTTGTGGGTTCCAGGGCTATCTCTGAGTTCTGTGACTTGTTCTGCCCAGTTCGTGAACCCCAAAAGACCAGGAATAACTAGACTCTGCTGTAAATACATGAGGTTCTTTTTATTATAAATCATTACAAGCTGCAGCGTGGGCCCACACCCCTCACAGCCAAAGCGGTGAGAGCCAAGAGCCGTGCTCAGGTTAGTTGGGTGATTTAAAGATTCTGGTCCCTCCCAACATGCCCAAGGCAGGGGCTATTCCTGCCTGGCAAGTATCTATTGGTCAAAATGCTACATTTTGAATTGATTGGCTATAGGAAGGTCCCCAGACCTTTAATGACCTGGTGTCCCTCACTAGGGGGATGGGCCAGTTTCCTAGCATTCCTGGACTTCTCCACTCATCTAGTTCAGGCCTTAAATAATAGCTGCTAATTTTTAATTTTTTGGTCTCTCAGACTCAGGACATTGGGTTTGCTGGCAATCACAGTTATCCACTGAGCCATCTTGTCTTCTTCATTATGTAGATTCCTAATATCCTTCATAGTAAATTAACATCAGCAATGCCATAAAAAAAAAAAAAGTAGACCAATAGCTTTGCTGAATCAGTTCTACAAAGTTCCATGAGCCTTTAATCCCAGCACTCAGGAAGGCAGAGACCAGCAGATCTCCATAAATTTGAGGCCACCCTGGTCTACAAAGAGAGTCCAGTATAGCCAAGGCTACACAGAGAAGCCCTATCTCGAAAAACAAAAAAACAAAACAAAACAAAAACCAAAAACAAAGTTCCATGATAGTTGCCTGGAAATGACTCCTCCAACCCCAACACATCGTTTTTAAGGGTTTAATTCTCTTGTGGATTTTGTTTTTGTTTGATTGTTTTTACTGCTTGAGTGTTTAAAGACTTTTTTTTTCCCCTTCATTTAGGGGTGGAAGATACAAGCCACTGCATATGTGTGGAAGTCAACAAAGAACAATTTGTGGGAGTCGGTTCTCCCTCTCCACATGGGTCCCAGGAATCAGGCTCAGTTCATCAGGCCTGACAGCAAGCACCTTTCCCAGCTGTACCATCTCTTAGGCTTTTTTTTTTTTTTTTTGGGGGGGGGGGCTGTTTTTATTTTTCAAAGCTGGGGACTGAGCCAAGGGCCTTGAACATGTTAGTCAAATGCTCCATCACTGAGCTATACCCTCAACCCCCTGTGTAAGGGAATTTGTTTCCTGAACAGACAGACAGACAGTGTCTGATAAATGGGTTTGAGTGTCCTGGCCAAAGGGAGCAATCAATGTCAGATTCTCGGTGATGAATCTACCATGCCAGTAGGAGAGTCTGGGCTGCTCACGGCTGTGAATTTCTTTTTTCCTATCAATCAAGTCCTCCCCTTGTCCAGTAAGCCAGCTCATTCTGTCACCCCCCTCTGCCGAAGAAGGCCCGTTTCTAGATGCTGGAGAGAACTGCCAGGTCTGGCCTGTTCATGTGGGGTAAGATGGTGGAACTCCCAGAATCAGATGGTCATGGGCAGGCTCTCCTGAGGAGCCTCCCAAAAGTTTTGTTAAGATGCCAGAGTGAAGGCCAGCAGGATGTTTTAGCTGGTAAGGACATTTGCCTGAATTCAACCCCAGGCCCCGCGTAGAAGGAGAGGACTGGTGTCCCAAGGTGTCTTCTGGCCTCCACGTGGGTTGAATGGCCCCCCCCTCCCCTACACACACCCCTGCCAATGCACACAAAACAGATAAATAAATGTCTAATGAGTTTTTAAGAGGTCAAAGAGAGATAATAACACGGGATAATAACATGGGACCATACCTTCCATCTACACAGGATGCATTTAGAGTTTCTTGGGAAAAATACCTAGGAAGCCAAAAACTCCCCACATTGCCCCCTTGAAGCCAGTTTCCCACTGACTTAATACCCAAGATGGGTGATCAGCCTTGAATAAATCATCTTCCTGCTCTAATGTACCTGGCATGAAATATTCAGAGACGTTAATGCATTTTGCCTTAAGCTGTCCTCACAGCCTTTGTCCAAATCTGTGGTGAGCTTTGGTTCTGTTAGCTTTGTTTCTCTATCTCAGTTATAGAGTGTAGGCTCAAAGTTCCAGGAAGAGGGACTGGGCAATTGGCTCCCTACAGCTGGGGACCTATGCCATGTGAGGATCCATAACGACCTGGGTGGCCAGAGTTCTGGCTCGGAGTCAAGGATTGCTGGGTCCTGAGTCCAGTGTACTGACTACCTTGATAGAACAGATTGGAATATAATAGGACGTCTTTCCCAGTCCTTCCCTCACCATAGGCATTTAAAGTGTGTGGAGCCACACAAGAGGGTCAAGACCATAGAAACTGAGAGTAATGTCCAAATTACTAAGCAGGTGTGACTCTGCCAGGAACTTCTGTCAGTTCAGGAAAGAAGGCCCGGCTCAGACAGCCTTTTGACAGAGAAATAACTGACAGGCTATAAGTCATGCTTGAGAGCCGTGGTCTTGAATAGTGAGATTGAACAGAGTCTGAAGGGTGAGCTGGCACTATGCCCACCTCGGAAGAGAGATGCTTCCTACCACCCTTGCCTTCTTCTCATTCATTCATTCATTCATTCATTCATTCATTCATTCATTCCTTCGTTTATTTAAGGATATTGCACTCACAAAGGATCACTGGTACGGGGAGCTGCCTTGCTTCCCTATTTCCTGCCGGCACTCCTCCTAGATGTTGTCTCCCACCCTTCCCTGCCCCAGATGGGGTTCATTGAGACCTAACCTGAGGGTCCTTGAAGACAAGGGCACGGTTAGTTAATTCCACTAAGACCTCCCTGTCTCCACTCCCATGCTTTACACATTCAGAGACTAGGAACACTAGAATTTGCCCTCTGAGCCCTGCTGAGTCCCAGTCCTTCCCCTTCCTCGCGGGGAGTGCTGGGTTCCCTCGCGTTCACCATCTTTAAGTCCAATCCTTCAGCATCTGCCTTGGGAGCTTCTTCGCCTGGCATTTGTACCAGCTCCCTTGCGGTCTTGGACCTAGTTGGTGGATCTGCTTCCCCACCACGGCAGATCTCTCCACCAAAGCCTGCCTGTGTCCCCTGAGGTTTGCCATAGGCAGCCCCCGCCCCGGAGGAGTCTGGGAGAAAGCCTCAGCCCTCAGACACTACGCAGGTACCTCAGGATGAGGGCCTACCGCTCAACCAGTATCTCTCAGCTTCACGTCCATCCTTCTCCACTAGGACGGGGATGCTGGGGTGGGACGGGGATGCAGGATTGGAACTGTGTACAGTTCTAGGAGACACCTAATTGCCTATGATGACTCCACAGGGCTCAGCCCAGATAAGTGCCCAGTCACTTTAAGATAACAGCTTTTCTTTCCTTTGTATTCTGAGCATGTTAGCTTTCTGTATGACTTGAAAGGCACTTTTAAAAAACATGTGTACATTCAAAATTAGGTCTGGATTCATTAAACACGGATAAGCTTCTGGATTCTGGGTCCAAACGAGAAAGAGCTAGGTAAAAAAAAAAAAAAAAAAAAAAAAAAAAAAAAAAAAAAAAAAAAAAAAAGGATTCTTTTCCAAATGAGTTTCTAAGATGCAGAGAGGCTGTGGTGGTTTGAATAGGTACAGGTATGGCCCCCATAGACTCCTGTGTTTGAATGCTTGGCTCATAGGGAGTGGCACTATCAGGAGATATGGCCTTGTTGGAGTGTCACTGTGGGGGCGGGCTTTGTGGTTATATATGCTCAGGCTACGCTCAGTGAGACACACAGTCTCCTTCATGTTGAAGTGACCTTCCCTCCATTCACAAGGCAAACCTTGATTTTCTTATCTCCTTCTTAGAGCCTACAAACAGGTTATCAAACTAGATAAGTTTTTTTTTTTAATTTTTATTATTCTGTGTGTATATATGATACAGGATTCTGGGTGGTGGTGATGGCACATGCCTTTAATCCCAACATTTGGGAGGCAGAGGCAGACGGATCTCTAAGTTTGAGGCCATCATGGTCTACAAGTGAGTTCCAGGATAGCCAGGGCTACATAGAGAAACCCTATCTTGAGAAAAAAAAAAAAAAAAAAACAGAGAGAGAGAGAAATATGGTTTTGTATAGCTTTTGTATAACTCAGGCTAGACTTGAACTTACTACATAGCCAAGGTTGACCTTAAACACCTGATCCTCCTGCCTCCACCTCCCAAGGGTTGGCATTATGGGTACTTGCCATTGTACCTCTCTCAGTTCAGCTACTGATGCTCACGTCTTTCACCTAAAGAAAAGAGAAGCTTTTGAGGAACCAGAGAAGGGACAGAATGTTCCCAGTATCACACAGTTGTATAAAGTACCCCCCAAAAAATCAGATCTTGGCTCAGTGGGTAGTATACTTGCTGTGCGAGCATGATAACCTGAGTTCAAATCCCCAGCGCCCATTGGGGGAAGAAAACTGTACTGGGCAGTGGTGGCACATGCCTTTAATCCCAGCACTCAGGGAGGCATAAGCAGGTGGATCTCTGTGAGTTTGAGGCCAGCCTGGTCTACAAAGTGAATTCCAGGACAAGCCAGGGCTACACAGAGAAACCCTATCTGGAAAAAAAAAAAAAAAAAACATGGATGTAATATTGTGAATCTGAATTCACAGAGGAGGTTGTCCTCTGTCCTCCTGTGGCATCTGTGTGCACACACACATACACACACTCACAGATATATCACATATCACAACAACCACAGGTTTTGGCTACTCCAGATTCAGCAATGTTTTGTGTCCCTCCTGGGATCTCAGAGGCCAGGGTTCCCGGCTGGCTGGTAGTTAGGGGTCCTGGGCTTCATGCCCCAAGCAGGTTAGCATGGCCAGGCTGAAACACCTTACCCCACAGAGCCCAGGAGAGGAGGGAGGAGATAAGAGGCACTTTAAGAAGCAAAACAAGCCCAAGTCACTGCTTGCGCTTTCTCCCAGGAGGCTGGGTGCAGCTGCAAGTTCAGCCAGCAGGAACCTCAGTCAGGACTGGCAATGTCTCCATTCACTTTCTGCATTATTTATCTCTCCTCTCCCCATCGCACCCCTAGACCTTTTGTAACATTAAAGCTTTAAATAGGCCTGGGTGTTGGCTTGGGCCGCTGCGTTTCACCAGCCCTCCTGCCAGAAGGCACATCTCCTAGCAGATTGGTTTTCCCCTCAGCCAGGCCTTCTCAGGGTCACTGTCTTCTGTCATTGGCTCAGCTCCAGCCAGGGTCAGGCAGAGACCCAGCTCTCAGCCCAGTCCTGCCTGGGGCTCTTCTGCCCATCTCCGCTAACACATGCTGACTATTTCAAACCTTTACTCAGCTGGCTGATGGCAAATGTGGGGCCAACAGTTTGCCCCCTCTGCTCTGAGGCTGGGGCGGGGCTACCCAGCATCCACAGGTGACTCCTTGACTATGCAGAGACTCATCCCCGCCCTCACCACTCTGCCCTCGGAGGAGTTAGGGCTCCCCCACACAAAGACCTGGTGAAGTTTTTCTTGTGGACCACCCAGAAACTGCTACTGTAGGTACTCAAGGAACATGGGGTGACATGGGGAGTATTACAGAGTCAGGATGGAGACATGTAGGAAGTCTCCAGAGGGTGTTCTGCAGCTCAGGAGAGTTCAGGCCAGACTGGAAACCCTAACATCCTGCATCTTTTTGGTCCAAATTGTTTGTCCGTTGCAGCCTGGACAACATTAACTGTCCTACCCTCCTCTCTGCTCTCTGCCTGGCTTCTGGGCCCAGTAGCAAAAAACCAACCAACCAACCAACCAACCAAACAAACAAACAAAAACGCTACAGTCTAGCCTCAGCCCCTGATGAGAACATTTCTTTCTTCTACCCCTTCAGCATGCCCACGCACTCTGTTCTTCTGGGAATCTCCCAGCTTGTTTTCTGTGACTGTACTGAAATATACGAGCCTGGATGTTTTTGTAAAGAAAACAGGTTTATTCGGTTCACAGTTTGGGAGGCTTAAAGCCCAAGACTTGGTAACTCCATCTGTTTGGTCTCTGACGAGATCCTTCCTAATGACTCCATATCGTGGTAGAGGGCATTATGAGAGGAAGGAGGGCAACAAGAGTGAGAGGGACTCACATGGCAGAAACTAGGGAGGGGCCAGGCTTGCTTTTTAATAGTGAAACTCTCAGAACCCCACAGGAACTGCTTTAATCCCTTCTCAGGGCAGCGCCCCAAATGGCCTGTCTTCCTACCTGATCCCCACTTGCCATCACCACACTGAAAAACAAACTTCTGATTCTTGAGCCTGGGGAGAGAGACAACAAACACATCCAAACAAACCCCTCTGAGTACTCATTTCTCACCATGCCCTCTTCTTACCACGTAATGGCCTCTGGTGTCACTTATCATGTCCAGTACTGCAGCTGACCATCGTGGCCTGGTCTTTCCTTTTTCATCCTCCACCCTGCAGATGACCCTAGGGACCCTAGCAGGCTCCACTGTCCCAATTCATTACTACCATGCTCAGCCTGGATGTTTTTGCACAGAACTGGCTTGAGTCTCTCTGGCTACAGTTTGCTCTGTTCCCATTTCCCCCGTGGAAGGGTGTTGGAAGAGTATCTCATATGGAATATTCCCTTGCTTTTCTCTGAGAGTCAGAAAAAAAGTTTAATTATTTGCTCAATGTCTCAGGGCTGGGCCACAGGGCTGTGTCACAGCCTGGTGTCCTGGGACCCCAGATCCACTCCCTCCCAGCACAGCCTACCACCCGATCTAGAAGGAGGTTGAGCCAACCCCAGGGAAAGGGGCGCTCTTTCCCATGATTTGAGCTCCCCATTCACCTCTCAGTTCTCACATTAGCCATGAAGTCAATGAACCCCTGGAGATCAGGAACCCAGAGCAGGAAAGGGTCCTGGGCTCCACTTTCCTGTCAGACATCCCTGCTGGCCTGCACATGCTCATCTGGGGGTAGGGACAGTGCTGTCATCTCTTGGGGCAACAGAAATTGGGCTTTCAGAGTCCCAAACAGCTCTTGCCTGCCAGAAAGACGAGGCACACAGGCTATGACTGTGCGGGGATTCCAAGACCTGGCTTCTCACCAAGGCTTAGCAGCAGAGGCATCTGGGTGGTCCCTCACCCATCTCCCTGGTGAGGGTCTTCAAACTGGCCATGACCACAGCCTCAAAGACAGTCCACAGCTGACATTCTGGAACCCCCGTGTGGCCCTCTGCTTCCACATAGTCATAGAGCTGAGTGCTTGGTAAACCTGGCCAACCAGGCAAGGGAGGGCATCTGGTGTGGTAGCACAGCGCCATCTGCCTGTGGCTGGAGCTAAAGCAATGGCAGGGATCAGCCAGCCTGGCCAGAGAGGTGCATCATCCTGAGGGCCTTGGACAAGAGTAATTCCTTAGCCGAGCAATGGCCTTTCCTGATATATACGGCATGACACAATCTCAGTGAGTTGGTCTCCATTTCAGAGACCAAGGCTGCTGTAAGGAGCACCCAGTGTGGTGCTGAGGACGTGATAGAGAGCCCACAGTTTCCAGGCTGCTTACAGAGACAGTGTGCGCAGCGTTGGCAGACCACTCTGCTGTGCTGCTGTGAGCCAATGACTCCATTCTCTAGGACTTGGAGCAGTACTGTGTGTGTGTGTGTGTGTGTGTGTGTGTGTGTGTGTGTGTGTGCGCGCGCTCTCGCATGAATATGTGCATCTGTGTGTGAGCATGTTTGCACGTGTGTGCGCAGGTGCTCGTGCATGTGTGTGCCCACAGGTATGGAGGCCAGGTGATGTCATTCGTTTTTGAGACAGGGTCTCTCTCTCCCTGGCCTGGAATTCTCAAGTAGCTTGGCTAGGTGGCATGCAAGCCCCCTGGCTCCGTTTGTCCCCACCTCCCCAGCCTTCCATCTGCACTACCGCACCAGGCTTGTTCTGACCACACAGGCTCCACCACAGCAGGCTGGTTCTCTCGGGTTCTGGAGATCAAACTCGGGGCCTTTGCAAGCACCTTACTTACTGGCCTTTCTCCCTGGGCCCAGCAGAAAACTTTAATGTGTCCGAGGACAATGAAGGCATCTAGAAGCCGGAGACTGTTCCCACCTTACTCAGGGCCTAGATGGTCCTGAGAGCAGCCTTTGCTGCTTCTGCCTACAGGGAAGCTAAGCAATAGAAGAGCCCCCAGGAGAGCTAGGCTGGAGGAGGACCAGGATTCATTTCTGTTTCTGCAATAAGCGCTCTAACAAACAGCACCTTAGGGGAGAAAAAGATTAATTCCCACTTTCAGCTCCAGTTTATATCACTGGAGTATATGTCACTGTGGAGAAATCAAGGCAGGAACTTCAGACCACTAATCACTAGTCACATCACATCCATAGGTCCGGAGCAGAGAGAGGGGGTGGAGAGATGGCTCAGCAGTTAAGTGCCTGCCTGCTCTTCCAGGAGACCTGGGCTTAATTCCCAGAACCAACATAAGAATTTATACGCATCATAAATGCGGTTCTAGGGGATCTGATGCTCTACGATGACCTCTCTGAGTACCAGGCATGCACGTGGCACACAGACCTATGCATGTAGGCAAAATGTGCATGCCCATAAAATAATAATTTAACAATTTTTTTTTTAAAGCAGAGAGAGCCGGGCAGTTGTAGTGCATACCTTCAATCCCAGTGCTTTGAAGGCAGAGGCAGCAGATCTTAGAGTTCAAGGCCAGTCTGATCTACAAAGCAAGTTGCAGAACAGCCAGGGCTGTTACATAGAGAAACCCTGTCTCAAAAAAAAAAAATTAAAATTAAAAATTAAAACAAACAACAAACGCCTGCCTATGGAATAGTGCCGCCTACATCGGGCTGAGTTTTTCCACATGAATTAACTTTAAGACCATCCTCCACAGGCCAATCCATTGTGGACAATCCCTCATGGAGACTCCCTTCTGGGTGATTCTCAGCTGTGTCAAGTTGACAATTAAAGCCAACCATCCCAGAGCGTGCTGAACTGAAGTCATTGTGTTGGGGGGGGGAGGGTGACCTAGATGTCTTTTTGAGAAGTGCTTATCTGGGCCCCATGACTGTAAAACGTGAATCAGTTAGGGTATATATCACTTCCTTGCACCTTAACTTTGCCCCTAAGGTTCAAATCTGCATTCCCTGCCGGGGATCCCTAAGAAGCAAGCTCTAAGACGGGGCTAAGCCTTCAGGACACCAGTTAGAAATCATCACCGAATACTGGCCAGAATAGGGTGCTAGACCAAGCGGAACTGGAGTTATACAGGCAGTTTTGCTTTGCCCTGTGGGTGCTGGGAATCGAACCAGGTGCTCTGTAAATGTAGTCAGTGTTTTTAACCACTGGCAACCTCTCCAGTCCTTGTTCCAGCTTTCTTCATCCCTGCGCCCGCCTGAGAGGAGATGGCCAAAGTCTACTTTGTCTGTTTCTTCTCCCAGTCCCCTCTAAGAGGTGGCCCATGACCGGGAGACCAGAAGCTCTCTCTTTAATCACCAATGATCAGATCTGAGCACAAGCAGTTCATTCTTATTTCAGTCACACAGGAACCCAGATTAAAATTCATACTCACATTTCCTTTCTTCTTTCTACACTAGGTAATTAGCTTTTCATTTTTGTGGGTAAGCAATGAATTAATGCTCTGTTAATGACAATGGAGATCAGAAAGTGAACGGAGCTTAGCTTGTTTCTTTCTGCTTTCCAGAAGAAAGAGGAATAGGAATATGAAAAGAAAATAAGGATTGGGCTTGTCCCAATGAAGGGGCTTGTCCCAGCTCGGGTTACGATTGCTGTGATGAAACACCATGACTAAAAGAGAGAAAAGGGTTTATTTGGCTTCGTTTCTACATTACTATTCATCACTGAAGGAAGTCAGGGTAGAAACTCAAACAGGACAGGAACCAAAGGCAGGAGCTGATACAGAGGGGAGGGGTGCTGCTTACTGACTTGCTTCCTCTGGCTTGCTCAGCCTGCTTTCTTATAGAACCCAGAACTACTAGTCCAGGCACGGCCCCACCCACAATGGGCTGGAACCTCCCCCATCAATCATTAATTTTAATTTTCTTAAAAATGCCCTACAGGATTACCTGCAGCTGGATCTTATGAAGACTTTTGTTTTGTTTTTTTTTTTTTTAAATTAAGGAACCCTTCTACAGGATGACTTTAGCTTGTGTCAAGTTGACATAGAACTGTCCAGTGCCGGGCTGGAGAGATAACTCACTCACTGAAAGCTCTTGTTCTTACAAAGGACCAGCCTTCCTGTCCCAGCATCCGTGTTGGGCAACTCACACCTGCCTGCTTGTTACTCCAACCTGAGGAAATCCAGAACCCTCTTCTGGTCTTTGAGGGCATGAAGACAGAGAACCAACTCCTTCATATTTCCTCTGATCTCCACATACGTGTCATGGTGTATGCACACACACAGAGACACATACACTAAATTTTAAAAAGAAAGACTAGAGAGGGTGATGGGGGAGGAAGGAAGGAAGGAAGGAGGGAGGGAGGGAGGGAGGGAGGGAGGGAGGAAGGAAGGAAGGAAGGAAGGAAGGAAGGAAGGAAGGAAGGAAGGAAGGAGCATAGATGCCTAAAGAAACTTCTCTGTTAGGACGGTCTTGACATCCTTTCAATGTGAAGGGCTCACCTCAGCAGGGCAGAATGGACCCACAAGGGCCACTGGGTACAAAAATAGAGCTCTCTAAGTGAGTCTTTATGGGATGGGGGTGGGGTTCAGCCACATACTTCTCCAGGCACAAGCCAAGCTAAGTGGGGCCCTCCCACTGCCAGCCCCTGCACCTTCCACGCTCCCTCCCTCCCCAGGCCCCAGCCCATTACCACCACACATGCTGAAGGAGAGGGCACCCAGCAACAGGATCTTGTGCAAGCTGCGTGTGAAAGCTAGAACTGGTGTCACCACTTTGGAAAACAAGTTGACATTACCTTTGAAGCTGGAATGTTTGCTCACCATGGAATGCTCCCTCCTTTTTTTTTTTTTTTTTTTTTCCTTCAAGATAGGGTTTCTCTGTATAGCCTTGGCTGTCCTGGACTTGCTTTGTAGACTAGGGTGACCTCGAACTCAGAGATCCACCTGCGTCTGTCTCCCTGTGTGGTGTCATCGAGTCTGGCATCCCACTTCCTTTTTACAGAGAAACACTGGAAATGTGTATGTGGCCCCAGCAGAGGAGGACAAAGGAATGGATTGATCCACACATCCATGGGCAAGAGCGGATAAGTAAAGAAGCTAAGATGACCCAGAAATAAGAGTGTCGAGGAAGAGCTGCTCTCACCAGCATGGGAGAATAAAAGGGAAGAGTATTATTGAACCTCTGAGCTCAAAGGAGGGGAAACTGAGGCTCATATATCTGAGGCAGGGTGCATTTCCACTGCATGAAGACAACCACTTCTACAAAGATCAAAAAACAAAACCAGGGCTGGTGAGATGGCTCCTAAGGTAAAGGCATTTGCCTTCAAACCTTACAACCTGGAGCGATATCTCAGTGGTTAAAAGCGCTGATTGTTCCTCCAGAGGACCCAGGTTCAATTCCCAGCACCCTCATGGCAGCTCACAACTGTCTGTAACTCTAGCTCCAAGGGATCTGACACCCACACACTAATACCCATTAAAAAAAATAAAATTAGGGGCTGGAGAGATGGCTCAGCGGTTAAGAGCACGGCCTGCTCTTCCAGAGGCCCCAGGTTCAATTCCCAGCACCACATGGCGGTTCACAACTGTCTGTCCCCCTGTTTCAGGGGATCTGGCACCCTCATGTAGGCAAAACATCAATGCACATAAAATAAAAACAAATAAATAAACGAACAACAAAACCTTACAACCGTAGTCCAATCCCAGAAACCCACAAGGTGGAAGGAAAGGAATAAGTTCTGAAGGCTGACCTCCAACATGTACACCACACACAAATAAATAATGTGAATGTAAAAGACCGTTTCAAGATTAAAAAAAAAAAAGTGAAACAAACATCTTATTTAGTCACCTCTACTTATGTGGCAGAAGAAATAAAAACTCACAAAATTCAGGAAGTTGATTTGTCTTTTACACGGGGATAGACAGAAGACACCTGAGCTTCTTGTGTATGATGGGTTCAAGGGCTAATCACATTTTATTTTATATTTTTAAAAAAAGTTAGCTGGGTGTGATGGTGCATGCCTTTAGTCCCAGCACTTGGGAGGCAGAGGCAGACAGATCTCTGAGTTTGAAGCCAGCCTGCTCTACAGAGTGAGTTCCAGGACAGCCAGGGCTACACAGAGAAACCCTGTCTTGAAAACAACAAAAAAGTTGTTTTGTGACAGGGTCTCACTTTCACCTGGGCTGGCGTCAAACTTGGAGAGTCCTCCTGCCTCATCCTCCAATATTGACATATTGGACATTACACACAGGAGCCTCTATACACCCAGCTGTAACTAACACTTTCAAATAGCTTTATGAGACTCTGACATAGCTCAGTTGGTACCTACCATGCCCTAGGCCCTACGTTCAATCCCCAGTCATTGCACAAAACCCAGAGTGGTACCTCATCCCTGTAATATCAGCATTCTAGAAGCAGAAAGATAAAAAAATTCAAGGTCATCTTCTCATCCTCTGCTCAGCCAGTCAAGGCATCTTGGACTATATTAGACTCTGCTTTAAAATAAAACAACAAATAAAAAAGATGAGGAAAGAAAAATAGCTTTGTGGTAGTTTGCCTCATAGAAGGCCCTGATGCTCTTGGCCCTGGAATCCATACTCCCTTACACTGGCTGCTGCTGATCTGCATTGGCTGGTGAAATCTGTACAATACGTGAGAACTGTCACCTCCAAGGCTCCGTTTAGGAGGACACTGTGGTGGCCCTGGAGAAGTACCCTCCCATGTTCCTTGCAGTTTTTATAGAGGTCCTATGAGGCCAAACAAAGGGCTGGGTCTTAATACGTAATGAATAAAATATTGAATTTTAAAACGTCGGTGAGAAAATGTTTCAGGGTGGTAGGAGGCAGGGAGTCTAAACTGAGGAAGAGCCAGTTGGGACTGAAGGAGCCGTGCCTCTGCTGGGGACAGCTCTGGAGGGAAGGGAAGACAGAGGGAAAGAAGAAGAACCTAGAGAAACTGAGATCCTGCTAGCAAGGCTGCAGGGCGGATCATGCCCACACGGGGGCGCCCCACTCTGCCACATCAGGGCTGACGGCAGACTGGGTTAAAGGTAGCCGGGAAGGAGCTGTGGGGTCCTTCTGGCCAGCAGAGAACCCTGACTTTGGGGCCCTGAGGACTTCATGCAGCTGGAAGCCAGGGCTTCGTGCCCTGCGGGTAGTTGGTATTAGGTTGGTTCGAGGACAGCCTGGTCTACAAAGCAAATTCTAGGACAGCCGGGACTACCAGAGAAACACTGCCTCAAAAAAAAAAAAAAAAAGCCTCAAGGCTGAGGGTAAAGGGTCACATGGGGATGCTAATATTTTAACATGGAGGCTCCAGCAGTGGCAGCTAGTTTGCCCCTGACCTTTTCCTGTTCTCTCTTCTCTTTTTCTCTCCTTCTCACATAGAAATAGAATCTTTCTCACCCCAAAAGAAGCCACAACATCTTAAAAGGTCATTCTCTTCCCTCTCCCTTCTCCCTGGAAGAGAGGGCTCCTGCCCATCCAAGAGAGGGACAGAGATTACAGGAGAAGCTGAAAAGGATCTTCACAGACAGGCCTTAGGGCTCCCATTATGTTACATATCACTAATAAAACAAAAACAAACAAACGAGCAAACAGAAGCTCAAGACTGGAGAGATGGCTCAATGGTTAAAAGCACAAAGTGCTTTTGCAGAGGATCTGAGTTCAGTTCCCAGCACCCACACTGGACATTGTAACAGCCTTTAAGTCCAGCCCCAATGGCATCCTTCCACTCTGGGCTCCTTAGGCATTCACACACACACATGCATAAGCACACACACTTTTTTTTTTTTTTAACCCAGAATCTTATGCATCCTGGGCTGGCCTTGAACTCCCTATGCAGCTGAAGATGATCTCAGGACCCCTGATCTTCCTCTCCACCTTCTGAACGCTGGGATTACAGGTGTGCAATCCCACTATGCATGGTTTAAGAGGTGCTAGGGACCAGACCCAGGGCTCTGTGAATGCTAGGCAAGCGCTCTACGGCCTAGATCATAACTTTTTGACCAATATATTCTTCCTTGAACCTAAGCATTAAGAAGAGATTTCCCTGCATCTTTGGGTCTTTTCTGAAGGCTTTCAGGATTACATAAACTTTTGATTAAATAAACTTGCTGTGCTGTTTGATAACCTGTCTCTTGCTCCAGGAGTGTCAGTTGGGACCCTGAGGTTGCTGGAGAAGGTTTCCACCTTCCTGCCCTGGCAGAAGCAGGACTTTTGATGGACTCTGTGGGAAATAAATCTGTCTTGTTTGCTGTTGAATGCCCACCCACCCACCCACCCCTGGGCTCAGCACAGCTCACATAGGGCAGACATGGAGCAGGAACAGCAGGGATAGGATGGGAGCCCACACTTACTCAGAGACTGTGGTTGAGGGCCAGGAACTGTTCAGGGAGCCCTCCAGGCACAACACGGCCCACACCGGGCTGAGGAGCAGACCCAGCCCACCCCCACTGTTTCCTGTCTGTCCCTGGCAGAAGGCTCTTGAAAAGCAGCACTTCCCAGGCACTGCCTTAGGCAGGGCCCTGCAGGTAGGGTCAAGGCTGAGACCCTCCCATGGAATCTGGAAGGAGGAGGAGGGACAGGGCCCCGCCCCTCCCACTGCTGTGGCTGCTTCTCTGGCAAGCTGCGCCAAGCACATTGAGTCCGCACCTGAAGCGGGGTCTGGTACCCAGTTACCACCCCTGGGAGCCAGAGGACAGTTGGCAGCTGCTAGGAAATGACACTGTCTTCTGGAGCACGGTCAAATGGGTGGAGCCTGGACCTCAGCAGGCCTCCTGGCAGCTTTGGGCACTCAGCAGCAGCTGACCCTCTGGGCCCAGCCCTGGCTCTGCCTCCAGCCCCACCTCTGTCTCAAATCACCTTTCAGTGCAAAACTCCTCCAGGGGCTGCAGTCACTGAGCCCTGCTGAGTCACTCAGCTGCTGTCACCTTCCTCGTACAGGCAGAGCCAGGAGGCCAGTGAGTGAAGGGCTTGACCTTGGGCTTTCCTGACCTCATTGCTTACTTCCTCCTCACAGGAGACATTGATGTTGGGTACCAGACAAAAGAGCTCTTGGGCAGAGGGCTGGGCTCACCCCATGCCAGCAGGTCCTGCCAAGATGCCTTTCATCTGAGCACCTACCACAGCACAGTTTCCTGGGGACAGTTCCTAGGCTGGCCTGACTCCTGTGGACTTGGGTGGACTATGAAGGCTGCCAGGAAGAGCCAGGCTGACCCAACACCAGCATGACAGAACAAGGATTTGGCAACCCAGATTGAGTAGTGTTTGTAAAATCACTTCAGAGGTCATTTCAAAATTGAAAGAGATCATGGATAAGGAGGAGTGTCACCAGGTTCATGGCTTAGGAGGTCAGCTTAGGTGACCCCACCTTGCTTTCCTCAGTACCTCAGAGCTGAACGGCACCCAGGATCCCAATAGGCGTGTCTTGTCCCCACCTGAGGCTGTGCAGCAGGACACCAAGCGGAGACTAGCCCATCAGACGCTTGGACTGAAATGTTCCTTCCTGTCGATGGAGCAGCCAAGGCCTGTTGTGTGGTCAGGACAGTCAATCAAAGTTGCTGGTTCATGCTTAGGTTGTTAAAATAAAATAACACCCGCCCCTGCCTGAGCACACCAAAGGTGTTGAAATAAGGCAGCCAGGTGGGCCAGTCTGTTCCCGCCTGGCCCAGCTCCATCTCTGGAGTCTCCAGCTAGTCATTCATGGCCTTACACATACAACAAATATTTGAGCCCTGCTACATGCCTCACCCTTGGCTGCTAGCCAGAAATGGCCAGTCTAAGCAGAGGCCAGAGGCGATTGCATTCCCAGCTGGAAAGCACTTTCCTGTTTCCTGTTGACTGACTTTTCCTTTCACAGACTATCTCAGGCAGGTGAATTCCATTTCTCTCTTTCTTTCTTTCTTCCCATAATTTCTCCAGATGTGCCCCCAGGACCCACCTATTTGGTTACCAGGGCTGATAAAGCTGCACTTTATCAGATTAAGGCTCTGGGGTGATTCCTGGACCAAAGGGAGAAAAGAGGAAAGGAGGGAAGGAAGGAAAAGAAAAGTGCCATTGAAGTAAGCCAGAACATCCATCAACATTTGGACAGCAGAGGCAAACACACACACACACACACACACACACACACACACACACACACACACA
>NW_026585685.1:5424840-5442951 GCF_907164565.1 Psammomys obesus | reverse complement strand
CACACACACACACACACACACACACACACACACACACACACACACACGGGATAGGGCAGAGGTCCTATATGATGAAGGGGATCAGCAAGGGTGGAAGGAACGTGAAGGCAAGGGGAACTAGGATCAAAATAATCCTATATATGTGTAAAAATGGTCACCTCGTATTTAATTAAAAAGAGGAAGGGCCAGCAAGGTGGCTCAGCGGGTGAAGGTACCTGCCACCAAACATGACAACTTGAGTTCAGTTCCCAGGCCCCAGGTGGCGAAGAGAGAAAACCAGCTTCTCCTGCATGTTGTTCTTTGACCTCCACTCATGCATCGTGGCATGTACAGGCTCACATACGATTTTCATTTAAAATGGTTAGCTCTGTGTATATGTCTTGCTCGTATTTGTGTGTGCATACCACGTACATGCCAGGTATCTTTGGAGATTAGAAGGTGATGTCAATCCTTCTAGAGCTCGAGTCATGGAAGATTATAAACAACCGTGTGGGTGGTTTATAATATAGCCCAACCTGGTTCTTCTGCAAGACCAACCTGCCCTCTTAACTTCTGAGTCTTCTCTCCATGTGAACCAGGCTGGCTTTGAACTCAGGAAAATCTGCCTTAAAAGTGTGTACTACCACACCCGGGCTCCAGTGGAGATGTTTAGGTTTTCATCAACTTGATACAAGGGACGGTCCTCTGGGAACAAGAAACCTCAACTGAGAAGATGCCTCTACCAGGTTAGTCTGTCGGCAAGCCTGTGAGGCAGTCTGTTTTCTTGATTAATGATGGAGGAGGGAGAGCCCAGCGCACTGTGGCCAGAGGAGACCCTGTCTTAGAAGAAAGGAAAAGGAATACAAGTCAGCAGAGAAGATTTACCGCTCTCATTTCCTCATATCTTCAGATATATAAATGTATATGTGAAACGCATAGTTTCTTTCCACCTTCGGGCTCCAGGCTGGTCTAGTTAAAGTTCTAAAGGGTTTGGTGGCACACGCCTTTGATCCCAGCACTCCGGTGGCAGAGACAGTCGGATCTGTGTGATTTCAAGGCCAGCCTGGTCTACAAAGTGAGTCCAGGACAGCAAGGGATATTACACAGAGAGATCCTGCCTCAAACAACAACAACAACAACAAAACAAAAACAGTAAATAAAATTGTAAAGCAGACTTTTTCTTGGGCCATTGAAATGGCTCACAGGGTACAGGTTCTTGCTGCACAGGCCTGGCAACCTGAATTCAATCCTCAGATCCCATGGCAGGAGAGAACCAGCTCTCAAAAGTTACCCTCCGGCTTCCACAGGCATACCACGGCCTGTGTGTACACGCACACGGTGATAACACACAAACACATATGCAGCAAATCCCCACGGGGTTTTCTCCCGTGGAATTTTCTCCTACTTGGAAGGTCTTTGGTGTCATCTGAGCAAGGTATGCGCCTGCTCATTAGCATCTCGTTAGCTCATTAGCAGAAGGTATCATGAGCCACTGCCCAAGCCATTTGTGTCTCAGCGCCTGGAAAACAGCTGAGTGCCCCAGCTTCTTTCACTTCCCTGTGTTCCTGCCTCATGAGCCCTGGGAGAAGTAGAATAAAGATGGCACCAGAACAACTTGAAATGCATGTGGTCAAGCACAGCTTTAATCCTAGCAGCAGGCCACTCTCTGTGAGTTCTCAAGGCCAGCGTGGTCTTCAAAGTGAATTCCAAGAGAGCCAAGGTTATGTAGAGAGACCCTGTCTCAAAAAAAAACTTTTTGAAAACTCAGCAATGGATTTCCGTAGTTCATTTTTGCAACTCTTGTATGCTTATTCCATCAATGGCAATTAATCACCCTGCTACAGAATGTTCTGCAGTCCTTTCTTCACGCTCCCCAGACTGTTATGCCTGGCTGCCCTTGGCCTCATCACGGCTCTTACCTACAATTCAGCCTGAAAGAGCAAACCCTGCAAGTGCTCAGACTTCATTTTGTTCTCTGCTAGCCGCCCTCCGCCGCATCTAGCAACACTGAAACACCATGGGGATGAAAGAATGTAGGTTAATCATATCTATTAATATCTATTCATATCTATCATATCTAATATCTAATCATATATATATATATATATATATATATATACACACACACACATATATATGTATATATTTGTTTTTGAGACAGGGTTTCTCTGTGCAGCCTTGGCTGTTTTGAAACTCAATCTGTGGACCAGGCTGGCCTTAAACTCATAAAGATCTGCCTGCCTCTGCCTCCCCTGTGCTGGGACTAAAGGTGTGCGCCACCACTACCCAGCTTGGTGGTTGTTTTTGAGACAGCCTCTCACTCTGTAGCCCACACTGGCCTTGAACTTTCTAGGGTTGTTTTTCCTTTTCTAGGGGTGTTTTGTTTTTTTCTTGTTGTTTGTTTGAGTCAGGGTCTCTCTCTGTAGTCCTGGCTGTCCTGGAACCCACTCACTGTGTATACCAGGCTGGCCTCAGACCCAGAAAGATTCTCTGCCTCTGCCGATATTAAAGGCAAGCACCACCACACCCGGCTCTCTATAGTCTTCTTGTCTTAGCCTTTCATGCGCTAGCTAAGAATCCAGATGTGAGACATCACACCTCGCTGTACTCTTAAGACTGCTGTTCCTTCCACATTACTGTTTGTCTTAGTTAGGGTTACTATTGCTATGATGAAACGCCATGACCAAAAGCAAGCTGGGGAGAGAGGGTTTACTTGGCTTACACTTGCCCATCATAGTCAATCACTGAGGGAAGTTAGGACAGGAACTCAAACAGGGCAGGAGCCTGGAGGTGGGGGCTGATACAGAGGCCATAGAAGGGTGCTGCTTGCTGACTTGCTCCTTTTGGCTTGCTTAGCCTGGCTTCTTAAAGAACCAGGCACCACCATCCCAGGGGGTGGCCCCACCCAGTCAATCATTAATTTTAAAAAAATGCCGTACAACCAGGTCTTACTGAGACATATTCTCAGCTGAGGCTCCCTCACTTCCAGTGACTCTAGCTTGTGTCAAGTTGACACAAAAACCAGCCAGCAAACTGTTCATGATCTGTCTTCCCCTAAAGTCTGTAGCAGGCCGATGACTGTGTTTTGAGCCTGTAAAATACTGGAACTGTACAGTGTCCGTGATATTAATATTTTTTTTCTTTCCAGGGTTTTTAATAGTCAAATGCAGAGGCCTGGTTCACTTCAGCTCCTTCACTGCCAAACCAGGGGGCAGGAACTGCTTCAGCTTCTCTGCCTTCACCTTGTCTGTGATGACCAGGATGTAAAGGTACCTGCTGCAGTGAACCTTGAACTTCACATTATCCTTGCTCTTCTTGCTCTCGACAGACGTGCAATCGTTAGAAAAACTGAAAACAGTGACCTGCCTGAGAACCCACGAGCATCACTGCTTTCGTCTCTATTTCACAACCATCCCCCACAACAGTCCTGGCAGTTCCTGTCCCTCACAGTGACTCACCTGCCTCTGCCTCCCGAGCGCTGGGATTATGGGTGCGCAGCACTGCCGGGAGCCAAGGCCATCTACAGAAGCCAAAGTCAAAGCTATCTAGTGGAGACAAGGGTAGTTACTGAAGCCAAAGCCAAGTAGAGAGCAAAGGTCATTTAGTAGAGACCTAAAGCTATTTAGTGGAAGCGTTATCTAGACCCTGAATCACGGGTGATAGATTGTGAGGACATCCGTCTGTTAGAGCATCCGTAAGCTATCTTAAGAGAACATCCTTATGGCATCTTGCAGGTACAATATTTAACCCATGAAAGCACTCTTCCTATTTCCTGCAGCAGTAGATTAACCTTCCCCCTCTCCTGCCTTCTCCCTATATAACTTGGGTAAAAATTTCTAATAAACGGAGGCCTTGATCAAACAGACTTGGCCTCATTGCTGCGCTTCTCATCCCTCCCCCTCCCCTTCCTTCCACTCTCCACCTTAGGAACCCCGTTGAAGCCCTGCGGGTCGGGGCACAGCACCGTAATTTCAATTTCATGTCATATGTGTGCCGTTTTGGCCTGTGTCTGCATCTGTGCGTGCACACATGCCTGGTACCAAGGAAGCCAGAAAAAGGTGAGAAGGCTCTTCTAGAAAATGGAGTTACAATCAGTCGTGAGCCATCATATGGGTGCTGGAACCTAAACCTGGGTCTTCTAGACATTCCCCCCCCCCCCCGTTCTGGAACTTGCTGCGTAAACCAGGCTGGCCTCGAACTCAACAGGGATCACCTGCCTCTGCCTCCACAGTGCTGAGATCACAGCCCTGTGCCACCACTGCTGGCTTAGAAGATGGCTTTACCACTGAGACAACTCTCCAACTCTCCAGCCCAGGCTCACTGCCCCCACCACTTTTTATTTTTGTTTGTTTATTTGAGACAGGGTCTCACTGTGGCCTAGCACTTGCGGCATAGTGAAATCCTGGAAGCCTCAAACCCACAGAGATTGCTTGCCTCTGCTTCCCCTGTGATGGCATTAAAGGCATGAGCCTCCATGAAACTGTTGACTTAAAGATTGAGCTGTTAATACATACAGGCCAATGAGCAACCAGAGGGGAGGCTAGGAACTGAACTCCAGTCATCACTGGGACAGCACATGATCTGAACTATGGACCACCATCCCTCCAGCCCTGGAATTTTAAATTTTAGTCAAACACGATTATCTATTTTCTAAATTAGTTAAATTAGCCAGTACTTTTTGTGTCCTACCAGATTTATTCCAAGCAGGGAGACGGTGGCATACGACTTTGATCCACTTGGGAGGCAGCGAAAGGCAGATCTCTTAGTTTGACGCCAGCCTGGTCTACAGAGCAAGTTTAAGGACAGCCAGGGCTACACAGAGAAACCCTGACTTGAAAAACAAAAGCAAGAAAAACAAGCAAACAAAAATATCCAACCCCTAGCTCTCTACATTTCTCCACTAAGTTAAACATGGGAGCAGTTGGGTGCCATCTCTCTCTCTCTCTCTCTCTCTCTCTCTCTCTCAAGTTAAACATGGGAGCAGTTGGGTGCCATCTCTCTCTCTCTCTCTCTCACACACACACACACACACACACACACACACACACACACACACACCGTTAATCCCAGCAAAGAGGGATCTCTGTGAGTTCCAGGACAGAAAGGGCTACATAGATCCTGTCTTTTAATTAATTGATTAATTAGGTAATCAACGAATTAAGAATAATTATGGAAGTGTACAGTACAAAGGTATTTGCTCATTCTAAAGCTTTAGACTTCCAGCTTTCATGTTTATGCCTACAACCTACCACAAATTAATCTTCGCACAGTATGCTGACAGTAAAGCTAAGGTTGGGAGTGTGTATTCGCTTTTTTTTTTTTTTTCTTCTGTCGTCTATCGATGTCTAGCAATGTCAGCACTGTTTATTGACATCCGCCCCACCCCCTTTCATTCTGGATTAGGGGTACCTAAGTCATCCTCTGATTACCCAAAGAAAGACGGTTCTTTCCTTGCTCTTACCCCAACACCACAAGCCAGCCCGGGACAAATCAAGGTGTAAGACAAGACCGCGTTCCTGACGGCTCCGGATCCAACTGCATCTGCGCTACAAGCGCACCTGGGACCTCCAGGAATCCTACCCTGAAGTTGTTCCTGGCATGGAGCGCCACCAAGGGACCCTGGACTCTAATGGGTTGAGCGGTCCCCGCAGAGGTTAGGGTCTCGGCACCTGGTCGCTCCTGCCACGAGGCGGCGCTGCGTGTCCAGACGCCCGAGGTCCGCAGCGCCAGCGTGTGTCGCCCGCTGCTGCGTAAGCCAGGGAGCCGGTGCGTTAAGGGGACCCGATATCCATCCGCGTAGTGGTGGGAGGGCTGCGCGACCGTCCCTCCTGCCCGGGATAAAGCAGAAGGGAGGAATCCTTGGGAGTGAATGTCCAAACCACAGGCTGGGGATAAGGAGAGGACACTGCAGTCTCCGCAGAACGCGTCCTGGGATGGGTGTCCTTAGCGATCCGGGACCCTCTGTCTTCTGGGTGCACTCCCTGGACCTCAACCTGAGTTTTTGGACCTCCGCGTAAACCAAGTACCCACTTATCCCAATTCCACACCTCCTCCCCTTAGTTATTCCTTCTCACCTTTTAAAGAAATAATCTTTACGATTATAAACATTTTTTTTTTGGGGGGGGGGTTGTCGAGACAAGGCTTCTTTGTGTAGCCTTAGCTGTTCAAGGCCTGTTTGAAAGAAACCCTGTTTCAAAAAAAAATCATCAATTCCACTAAGTTGATAGGGTTAGCCATACTAAGCCTTGTTTCTGATTACAGCTATCAACTTTCTATCACCTCTAGGCAGTACACACAAAACAAGCACAAGAGGAACCTGAAGGGTGGAGAGAGGAAGGCTCACCTGCCTGTGGCCCCAGAACCTGAGGAATGACAGCAGTAAGCGGCCCTGCTTTCTGTCTTTCTGGTGTATTGTTTATTGTATACTATTTACCTCGTGTGGGGGGTGTTTGTGGGTGCATGTACACGCAGCAAGCCTGGCTGTAGAAATCACAGCACAGCTTGCAGGAGCCAGGCAATCTTCTCTCCTTCCACCATGGGTGTCCCAGGGATAGAACTCAGGTCACTGAGTTTGGTGGTAAGCATTTTTACGCACTGAGCCATCTTGCCAGCCCAGCTTCATCCACTTCTGCCATCAAAGGCAGAAAGCCTGGACTTCTGGATCTGCTAGGATAAGAGCAGACAGCCTAACCTTCCTTCCTTTGGGGGCACTTTCAGAGAACTGCCAAGCGGAAGGACTCTCTCACTGCCCCACATATTCCCACCCGGAAAAGCCGGAGTTCCATTCACCCTACCAGGAGAGAATGAAGCAGCACCCCCACCTTCTTACTGGTGGTAAAGGCCTTGGACACTGGTTAGAGAATTAGAACTTCCCAACGGTAGCGGCTAAATGAAGAGTATTTGATAAAACCCAGCAGGTGCCTAGGAAGGACACCAAATCCTTTCCCAGTGATGTCATTCCTTGAATACCAAAGTGGCACTTTCCCTTGCCCCATCCTGACAGTATCATGGTGAGAGACCAAAGGATTAAAAATCAGTGGCTGTTATTTTAAAGTTTAAAGCACAAGCCTGAACTAAGGCCAGCTAGGTGGAGATATATACAGCCACCTGTGGGGAAGAACTAGCCTCAACACCCTGAGGGGAAGAGCTAGCCTTACCGCATTCTTTCCACGCCCACTAGTTATAAAGTTGCTAGGAAACTGGCACATATGGCCAGGCCAGAACTATTTGTGGTCTTGGCGCCTAAAATGGACCAATCATTTCAAAAGTCAGTTTCCCTTACCCAATCATGTAATGCCAAAGCATGTAAGTCCCTGCTTGCTTTTTTTCCCTTTAAAAACCTTGTTCCCCTAGACCGAAGGACGGCATTCCTCTCCTGTTTCTGCAGGACGTTTGCATCCCGTGTTTTAACACCTATACAATAAAACAACAACAACAACAAAAAAAAAAAACCCTCATGTATTTACAGCAGAGTCTATTCCTGGGCACAACAACGGGAGGCTTGCTACAATTGGAGAGTTACAGAACTTTGTACCCAAAAGACCATGTTTCCGTAAAAACCACTTACATTGTTACTCAGCAACAACTTAAGTTCATAAACCTGCCTCCATTTCCCCATATTCCAAAGAAATTAGGAAACAGAAACTGAAAATAGAAGAGGAACTTCTTTTTATTTGGACTTAACCAAGATGAGAGGGACTACTGACTTCTCTCTACCTTTCCCAGTCTGACTGTTTTACCGGGGGAGGGGGAGAAGAAAATGAAGCAGAGGCTGAGAAATCTCAATCAGCTACAAATGAAGTGTCAGAACTGGGAAATCTCTTCCAGGGAAGAAAGACCCACCTGCTGAGCCAGGGCTTGGATATTCTTGAAAAAAAAAAAAAAAAAGAAAAAAACAACAAAACTTAATTTTTTAAAGTCCATTGTTCTAGGACCTCTATTTCAGCTGGCTAGCTAAAAGAAAAGCCAAGGCTTCGCTCAGTTTGACTGTTCTATACAGTCCAGAGAATGATCTAAAATCTTTACATTTTTTCTTTTATTAAGTATATAGCAAGCCAAAGTAAAAGAATAAATAGTTAATTGATAGATGATAGACAGACAGACAAAAATAGCATCATTGACTCAGGTGCTCTAAATTACCGAAGGAACCAGGTGGAAAAGTTGAGGCAGTCAGCTGAAGTTCCCAGATGCATTTTCCCTATATGGCTGGGTTTCCAGCTTCTCTTTCCTATTATAGGAACTTTTGTATCATTGATAAAGAGTAATGACCTCTGTTGGCCCTGGTTTGCCGTCACCCCCCCCCCCCATTTTAAGGATGTGACATCTTTACTCTCGGCTTGCCTTGCTGTTCTCGCTCTCCCTGTCACAGATTGAAAGACATTTGGAGACAGACAGACTTGAGTCTGAAATGAGGAGTAAATAATTTCCAGAGCCTGCTTCTCAGTGAGCTCAAATAACATAAGCAATTTATCAGTTTAATGTACATGCTATAACCTCACTGGGCACAGGGTTTTAAACTCAAAGCATCCGAGTGTGAGCACGAAACTCATAGACAACCTTTCGTAAATAAACTTTTGAAAGGACCAGGCCTGGCCCCCTCCCCCAAAAGTCATCAGTTCCAGGAAGTAGGCCAGAGGTCAACAATTCCAGGAATAAGAAAACCATAAAATTCTCTACCCAAGGAATAGCCTGGAGGTAACCACAAGAATGGGAAGGTATCTTTTCTCAGGGTGGGGCATCTGTGCTGGGCAGCCCACCGACCTAACATTCCTGAGGTCTATAGGTAGCTCACTCAATGTTAGTTATGCTAAATTAGTCAATCACTTTGTAACAAGCTTGCCCTTGATAACTGCTAAGCTGGGAATTCTGGGTTCTTACTCAAGCCCCAAATAAAAATCCTGCCATGTAGCTGCTTGGGGCTCTCCTCTCTGATCCACTGTGCTGGTGACAGTGGAGAGACCAAGAGCTTAAGCCCGAAGAAAGCTCTGTGGTCTTGCATATGTGGTCTGGCTCCTGGTGGTCTTTGGGGACCTTAAGATCCAGGCACAATATTTTAAATAATCCACCATGGGTAAACTTTAAGATGAACATTTAAAAATATCACTTGTACCAAGACCTAGGAAAAGATCAACATGAATTTAAAAAGATAGAGACAAAATAGGTAAGAAAGGGAGGATTTGGGAAAGGAAAGAGGCCCTTTTCCCTGGGATCTAGTTTCCTGTTGTCTTGGAGTCAAAATTCAACACAGCTGATAAAATCTCAATTGCCTCCAGAGATACAGCTAAAGTCCTTATAAGTAAGAATGTTAAGACTAACCATTTAAGCTTACCTGGCCACAACGTTTGCAGTTGTGACTTTAGCAGAATTTGCACCCTCTTTCAACCCTGACACCTGAACAATGCTCCTCATAAAACCACCTTTGCCTCGTTTGCTGAAGGAACTTCCTTAGAGATAAATCAACTGACTCATGTTTCACTTTACTTTAAAACACTACTTCAACTTTAAGCTTTTCGTAATCTTTAAATCTCGCTATAAATTATATCCTTGAACAATGTGCCTTAGAAAGCCATGAGATGATACTGTCGCCATCATTTCTAGAGTGGTAGCCTGCTGGCAGCTGCAACAGGCAAAGCTTGGCTCACCCTCAATATCCCACTTAAAAGAGAGGCAGAGAGGAGGTTTACCCAATATGGCCATATGGGGAAGAAGAATAAACAAAGGGGATCCAATAACCCCAAAGTCCATCTTCAGGGTGCTGGTATGTTTAGTTTTAACTGGGGGAAAGAGCTGTGCTTAAATAACTAAGTGGTCCTGGACCTGGGCTGCTCTTGTCTATCACTGACCCATCCTTGTTTCTGCTCCAGTTTCTCCTGCAAGGAAGTCATTGTTAGAATATATTTTAAAATGCCTCATATAACAGATCTGAAATGAAGGATATTTATTGGATGAATATATATATTATATATATATATATATATATAGAGAGAGAGAGAGAGAGAGAGAGAGACAGATATGGTGGGATCCCCCAGGAGAGAAACCAAGGCAAAGAGAGTGCAAGAGGAGCAGAGAGAAAGAGAGAGAGAGTGGGAGGGGCAGATGGGCTATATCAAAAGCACCTGGCTGAGGTGATGCCATAGAATGCAGGTACTGACATAGGATATTGTCAGGACCCTAAAGGTTCCTAAGGGAAGGCCAGTTGAATTGCCTGCACAACACAGCAATCTCTCCCTTTTTGTCTAATTAAAAAATAAGGAGGTAGGGAAGGGTGTCAAGGCAGGAATGAGGACGTTGGACTGCTTCTCATGTAAGGCAAGTTAAAGTCTATAAATGTAAGTTCATTGGAAACAGCTCTTGGTTGCCATGCAGTGGGGCAAGAGAGAGAAAGAGAGGAAAGAATAAGCACCAAAATGTCTGGATTACGTGATGAGAAGAGGAAATCCCTGTTCTGGAAAGCTCAGGGTAGAGGGTGGAGTTTGCCAGCCACGCCAAACAGTAGATAGGGACTGAGGAATGCTGGGAGAGTCTGGAGCTGTTTGTTCCAGGTCTGAGGCACACCACCCAGCCTTTTGTTGATAACAAATTGATAAAGGGCGAAGAATCTTTTCTAGCTACTACCTGCTGGCACTGGGGCAGTGATAGGGAGGCCAAAAAGCTGAAATGTTGGCTAAGTCCAGGAAGAATAGGCTGTTTTGATGCTGTCCTGGGTCTGTGAGAACATCCATGGCTAGGAGGGAAAGTGCAGGTCTGGCTTGACACAGTCTGTCAGATTAGACTGGAACACTTGCGGTAGCTGCTTTGACCCTGTCATGGATGTAGAAAACACCCGGGTCTGGCAGGATACTGAAACATATATATGGGCAGAAGACAAAGCTAAGTAGGTTACAGAGAAAACTTGTTTAGATGTACATTTGAAACTTTGGGGAGAGTGAGCAGAGACAGAAGGTTTGGCTCGAAGAAGAGACTTGAACATGGGAACCAACATTTACCTAATCATTGGCAGTAATGAAAAAGGCTTTGTTTTGAATCTGTCATCTAAGGAAAACTGAAGTCAAGTTTGTTTGCAGAGATGCATAAGCTTAGAAGCCCTTAAATCAGGTCCTAGGCATAGGGATTTGAAACTATCGAGGAGACACCCAAGAGGAGAGTCTTGGAGGTACAATGGAAGTTCTGATTCCCAGAGAGGAAAGTAAGTTAGTTCTGCCAGGTTTTGGGGTGTCCCCACAATGTAGAGGAGGACCAGTGATGCACAAGCTGGCAGATTAGGTCATCATGAGCTATTCCAGGGGCCACATGGCAGATGCCCAAATGACACAGCCTCACTGAGTATGAGTACTAGGATTTTTGATGCTTGAGAAAAGAAAGTTGGAAACTGTGTCGGTAGAAAAAGATTATTCACCTAAGGGAAGGAGTCTGTATGAGGGTCAGTGAGAGGAACTAACGGTAGCCTTGAAGGCCATGACTGGGGGTGCCTCCCCCACTGAACCAGAGAGTTTTCAGACCGTCAACAATTAGACTCTTGAACAAAGGGTTCACGATGACCATTGAGGGGAACTCACCAATCCACAGGTGTCGGAGGTACAAATGTTTTGATAGGTAGCCAGAAAAGGGAAGTCTCAAAACCAGGGAAAGGGGGAAGGAGTCCCAACCTGAGATAGGCAACAGGTGGGAACCTTAGCCTGCTGATTGGCAGTACTTATCTGGATTCCATTTGACTTGAGAGGTGGATTCAGGTGGATTTCCTGTAGCTTACAAGAATCCCTTTAAATTTACAAAGGAGATAAAGTTTAGACATGTTAGCATCACCACTGTAACCTGCAGTGAAATACACACTGTAGAAAAAGGCAGTAGACGGACACCTTTTTGTTAACAGCATAAACACTCTTTAAGGTGAGCTCTGGAAAGGCAGAGGCCTTCTGTGAAGAAGAAGGGGCAGAAGCTCACTTGATCTTGACTTTTAGTGTGATTACACATCATGGAAGAGAGGCTTCCTCTCTCTCTCTAGAAGACTAGATGTATCTAAATCTAGCACAATGAGAAACAATTTTTAAGTTTATACTTAAAAGACAAACCAAAGGAGATTTAAAATATTGAACTTGGACCCATGATAGTAGATCGTATAGTAGAATGTTTTTATCAGAGTCAGATTAATAAATCAGAGGTTTAGTGATAAATGTCAAAAGGTCTGAACAGTTAATGCAACAGTAGCATAGCAATGGGAAGAAATATTTTTATCTATTTAGGGTACCTTAAATCACCTTAGACCCTCCGAACTTTATAACTTGCATTTATCAACCTTAAAACACCTTTTTAGACCCTCAAACACTTTTTTAGAAGCTTTTCTTTATAACTTGCATTTACCAACCTTGAAGCATCTTCTTAGACCCTCAAACATTCATAACTTACATTTATGAACCTTAGAACACCTTCTTAGATCCTCATAACTTAAACTTCTATATCCTTAGGCCTTGTATCCAATTATTTCCCATGAGACACAGGTGAGACTGCTGTGAACATTCATTGTCCTTTAGCTAAAGGAATGGTAAAAGGTTACATCTGAGACCTGTTTTTTGAGTCTGGTATCAAGGTAGACTGTGAATAGACCTGACAGTAGCAGCTCTAAGGGTGAGGCTTAAGGCCTGGTCTCCTGCATACGAAGAGGACTGAGAAGGCATCTGAAGTCTCCCATGACAGAGGTTGGCAATATGACCGTGGGACCCGAGTGTGAGGTTAAAACAGACCTGCAGTGTTTACCCTGGGCCCAGCGAGAGTAGCGGAGGAGCTAGAAGACTGGAATTGTCTGTGGCGCTTGTGCTGGTTGAGCCTCCATGGCTGGGCACAGAGGACAAGCCTGCATGGAGCATTTTGACTTCCAGAGGCCAGTCTGCTGGCAGGTAGGGCATGGCTTGTTGAGGCAGCTGAGAACCAATGTTCTTCCTGGCTGCATTTGAAACAGGTCCCTGGCAGACCTGGCTTAGGCTGGAGCCCTGCGGGATGGAGCATTTCGGACCTCTTGTTTCCTCCGTAGGAATGCTGACAGGCTAAGAGCGGCGGCCAAGGTCTGGAGCAGTTGGATTTCCTGCATAACATAATAGTCATGAGTTGTCAGAACTGTGTGAAAGCATCTTCCTGGGAGGCAAGCTTCTCCTGTAACCGGTGCTGAGACTTAGACTTCAGTCTTTTCCTTCTCCCAGCATAAGATTCCCGGGGAATTTTTAACTCTTTGGGGTTGGCTTTACTGGGTTGTATCTTTTTGCTACTGCTGACAAGGTAATTGCCAAAATGTAGATGACGTAGATGCTAAAACTCTCTAACAAAAGTTTGGCTTCTATTTTTGGTTTTGCATTGCTGGGAATCGAACCTGATGCATACTAAGCATTGTATTCATTTATTCCAACACATACTGGTACTGCCAGCCCTAGCAGCCATCATAATAGGGTTTTGGTGAGCAACCACCAGCACAGTTAAAACAAAGAAGAGCCAGATGGAGATTTTATTTTTATAACATAAACATCAAATACAAACACACACACTCACTCTCTCTCTCTCTTTCTCTCTCTCTCTCTCTCTCACACACACACTTCTGTGGAGGGACTTGGCAGCTTGACTGAGGGACCAAGGAAAGACCAAGAAGAACAGACTTCTGAATGGATCAGGAAAGAAAGCACAGCTGGGAAAGGACCTAAAGAAACAGTGGCCAGTATTTTTCTGGCTGGCCTCAAACTCACAGAGATCTGCCTCTGCCTCTCCAAGTGCTGGGATCACAGATGTGTGCCACCGTGCCCAGCTAGGCCAGTATTTTTCTAAAAGTGGCAACAAACATAAACCTATACCTTTAAGTAACCAAGTAACCCCCAAATGTGACAACTCCTCAAATCTATACCAAAACACATCATAGTCAAACTTCTGAAAACTGAAAACAGAAAAAGAAAGCATTTTTAATTTATTTTCTTGATTAATTACAGTTCATTCACTTTGTATCCCAACTGTAGCCCCCTCCCTAGACCTCCCAATCTCACCCTCCCTCTTTCAACTCCTCCCATGCCCCTCTTCAAGTCCACGAATAGGGGAGGTCCTCCTCCCCTTCCCTCTGACCCTAGCCTGTCAGGTCTCTTCAGGACTGGCTGCATTGTCTTCCTCTGTGGCCTGGTAAGGCTGTTCCCGCCTCAGGGGGAGGTGATCAACGAACCAGCCACTGAGTTCATGTCAGAGACAGTCTCTGCTCCCCTTACTAGGGAACCCACTTGAACACTGAGCTGCCATTGGCTACATCTGAGCAGGGGTTCTAGGTTATCTTCATGCATAGTCCTTGGTTGGAGTATTAGTCCCAGAAAATACCTCTGAACCCCGATTTTTTGGTTCTGTTGCTCTCCTTGTGGAACTCCTGTTCCCTCCAGGTCTTTCTATCTCCCCTTCTTTCATAAAAAGTCCCTGCATTCTGCCCAAAGTTTGGCTATGAGTCTCAGCATCTGCTTTGATACCCTGCTGGGCAGAGTCTTTCGGAGGCCCTCTGTGGTAGGCTTCTGTCCTGTTCCCTGTTTTAGGGAGAAAGTCTAAAAAGTGCAAAAGAGAAGCAGTAGAATCTACCAGAGAAAAACTGTGTGAATGACACCAGCACTCACCAAAACCTAATTCAGGTGAAAGAAATGTCCCATCCCCACCCCACCCCTGGCCAAATTTTATATTCAGCAAAAATATCTTCAAAAGTGAAAAGAAGCAGGGCATGATGATGCACACATTCAATCCTAGCACAGGGAGACTGAGGCAGTAAAATGGTAAGTTGGGTGCCAACCTGGGCTACATAGTGAGACCCTGCTTCAAAACTCCAACACGCCCTTATATTCTCAGCACTGAGGAGTCCAAGGCAGTAACGATCAAGAAGTCAAGGTTAGCCTGAGCTACATGAGACACTGTCTCCAAACAAAGAAACCCAAACAACAGCAACAATAAAGTCTCGATTTTTTTTAAAAGCGCCTAATCAAAGAATCCAGTCTGATGGAGTCATGATAGAATGGTCATGTTCATGTAAGCCACGACAGCTCAAATTAATACCAAGTAGGACTGAAAATGAGTTTCACCAAAAAAACTGACACAAAATAACATAGGCTTTGTATTATGCTATTCTCTACATAATTTTTTTTTCATGGAGGAGGAGTGTTAAAACAGGGTCTTAGCTAGCCCAGACTGGCCTTGGCTTCAGATCCCCCTGCCTCAGTGTTGGTAGATCAGCACTCCCAGCTCCTGGGAACAGAAATTTAGTTTCCTAAAACATTAATACAACAACCAACTACAGAAAGATGAAGCTTGGGCCGATGATTGTACTGGTAGCCTCAGAGGCAGGTCAGGTGAGCAGAGTCCGGGGAGTCAGCCCATTCCTTGGGTCCTTCAGTAGTCCTAAATTTCCTCTGTGGAATCCTTTCTGCTCCGAGTACCCAGAATTTCTCAGGTGGCTTGGGCTCCTGCATGGAGCCCTGCTCGCTGAATGGTCTGACAAGGGTAAGAGACTCAAGAGGATGAAAATAGCCTTCCAGAAAGCCCTGGGAGAGCTGCTTAGGCCAGCGAGTTTCCCTCAGGTCACCACAAATCCCTTCTAATACAACTAAGCCTATTTACTTCTTTTCCACCCATTGTTGAAGAACGTCACAGTAGGTTTCAAGGCAAATGCCGATGCTGTGGTGTCTCTCTTGCCTACAGAGCATGTAGTCCAAGATTCCCACAAGAGCCTGACACTGCAAACCTATGGAGGCTATGATTTCTTTTCCTATATCTACACAGTGTAATTCATAACTTGGGCTCGATTAAGTGATCAACAGTGACTAATAATAAAATGTAACGATGAGACAGGGAGATGGCTCCGCAGATAAAGATGCTTGCCACCAAGACTGAAAATTCCCAGGTCCTACAGGGTTAAAAGAGAGAGAGAGAAAGATCCCATTTCCACAAGCTGTCCTCTAATCTCTATGTATGTGCCATGACACACTTACCCACCCATGAACATACACAATAAAACAAATAAATGTAACAAAAGATAAAAATAGAACAATTATAGCGATATACTATAATAAAAGTTAGATAAATTCTCTTTCCATATCTTTAAAACATTTTGGAATTTATTTTTACTTATGTGTATGGTGTACATTTGCTTGTT
Organism: Psammomys obesus; assembly: GCF_907164565.1. Taxonomy (NCBI): domain Eukaryota; kingdom Metazoa; phylum Chordata; class Mammalia; order Rodentia; family Muridae; genus Psammomys; species Psammomys obesus. The sequence goes on along the minus strand of NW_026585685.1, from coordinate 5,426,828 downwards.
TGTATGTATACCACATGCATGCAGGTGCCTGTGGAGGTTAGAAGAGGGCTAGTTCTCCTGGAACTAGAGTTACAAGTGGCTGTTCGCCATCCAGTGTGCGTGCTGGAAAAAAGTCCATTGGCTCTATGTGAACGCAGATGGAAATGCAGACAGAGTGATGGATAAGGGTGGTAAGGTTTGAGTAAGGGTCCTGAAAAGCTTCCCAGGTTCAAACCTGGGCCTTGAGGGTAGAGATACTGAGCACCGAGGGGTGCTGGCGCCTGGTAGGAGGCTTGGGTCATGGAGGGCATGCCCTTGAAGGGAGCCTTTCTCTCTCCCTGCTTCCTGGTTTTGCTCCCACCTCCACCATGCCCTGCTGTGTCAGTGATGCCAAGTGATCACAACGTGAAATCTTTAAAACCTGGGGCCAAAAGAAAACAAAACAAAAACCACAAGAAAACAAAACAAACAAACAAAAAAACCCACCCTCTTTGTCCTCTAAGTTAATTACCTCAGGTATCATGACATCAGCATGTCAGAATGCTAACCTGAAAGAGCTTCTGTATTGTTCCAACCAAAGAAGGCTGCATCTTAGCCCAGCTTTGCTGAGCCTGCTGGACCGTGACCATGCTTTCTCTCACTTACCTAATGGTGGCAATGAGTCCCTGGAAATGTCAAAAGCCTGAGTGAGTGAGTGAGTGAGATCACTACATTTTGCCACATTATAAGACTTGACCCTTAAAGCTAAGGCCCCCGGGCTGACACTCTGCAGCAAAATATATTAATACCTATGATGGGTAACCGAACAGCCATTAATAAATAATGCTGGTTATTCTACTCTAAACTCAACTATCATGAAATATTCAGAGCTTTAAGGCGTTTCAGTCTAAATCGCCACCAGGGCTTTAGTCCAATTCAGCAGCGAGCTCAGATTTCATTCTATTTTTACACAGGTCAGATGTACAGAACAAAATAATTGTTCCAGGAAAAAGCACCAAATGATGCTCTCCTCACAGAAGGTAGGAGCTATGCCATGCAGAAATATGAGATGGAGGGTAGCCAGAGGCCTCTCTCAGGGTCTTAGGTTCCTAATTCTCCACTCAAAGCTGGTGCTAGACTCAGGCAGGATTCCTGAGGTCATGGAGCTGACTGGGACATTAAAGAGGTTCCCAGTCTTCCAAGACTGCATAAGGAGATTTGGGATGAACAGAACTCAAATTATGTAGCAATAGGACCACAGCAAACACCGGAAAGCTGGAGGTTTAGGAGTCTAACCTCAGCCTGTCCGTATAGAGATGATTGGCAAGGCTGTACATCATGTCTGAAGACTTGTGATGCTGATGGGCAAGCAGTGAATGTGGGAACTATCTAAGGGATTAGTTCTGTATAAAGAGAGAAAAATCGCTTTTCCCTGCCCAGCTGAGGCTCACGGTGGAGGTCCCAGGAGCCAATGAAAAGCCCACAAATGTATTTAATGTAAGTTCTGGGCGACACAAGAGGCTTCATGTGTAAAGAGTCCTTCCAAGCCAGGCATGGTGACAAACACCTTTAATCCCAGCATGTGGAAGGCAGAGGCAGGTGGATCTCTGTGAGTTCGAGGCCAGCCTGGTCTACAGAACAATTCCAGGACAGCCAGGACTATACAGAGAAATCCTGTCTTGGAAAACAAAACAAAGCAAGCAAGCAAGCAAACAAACAAACAAACAAAAGAATCCTCCCAACTGCTAAGCCTGGGTGTTTGTTTGTTTTTCTTTTCTTTATTTTTTATATTAATCACAGGTTATTTACTTTGTATCCCAGCTGTAGCCTCCTCCTCAGTTCCTCCCAATCCCACCCTCCCTCTCTCATCTTCTCCCTGCCCCTTTCCAAGTCCACTGATGGGGGGGGGGGGTCCTCCTCCCCTTCCATCTGACCCTAGCCTATCAGGTCTCATCAGGACTGGCTGCACTGTCCTCTTCTGTGGCCTAGCAAGGCTGCTCCTCCCTCGGGGGGGGGGGGGGGTCAAAGAG
>NW_026585685.1:5424169-5424740 GCF_907164565.1 Psammomys obesus | reverse complement strand
CGGGGGGGGGGGGGGGGGTGTCAAAGAGTTCGCCATTGAGTTCATGTCAGAAATAGTCCCTGTTCTGCTTATTAGAGAACCCATTTGGATACTGAGCTACCATGGGCTATATCTAAGCAGGGGTTCTAGGTTATATCCATACATGGTTCTTGGTTGGAGAAACAGTCTCATGAAAGACCCCTGTATATTTGGTCCTTGTGGAGCAAGCCTGGGTGTTTTAATGGAAGGTTTGTAGGTGGTCATGAGGAGATAAGGAAGAACACAGTTCACCTGACCTGAAAACTTCACCTGACCTGGAAACTTCACTGGGTCCCCATCATCTTCGGAGATAAGGGTCCTTTCTTCTCACACAAGGTTCAGATGAGGCTCCAGGGAATGTCAGAAAGTCCTGCCTAGAGCCAGGGGTGGTGGTACATGTCTTTAATGTCTTCCTCCAGCTTTCAGGAGGAAGAGGCAAGTAGATCTACAGAGCGAGTCCAGGGCAGCCTGGCTACACAGAGAAACCTTGTCTCAAAAATGAGAGAAAGGAAGGAAGGAAGGAAGGAAGGAAGGAAGGAAGGAAGGAAGGAAG
>NW_026585685.1:5398377-5424159 GCF_907164565.1 Psammomys obesus | reverse complement strand
AAGGAAGGAAGGAAGGAAGGAAGGAAGGAAGGAAGGAAGGAAGGAAGGAAGGAAGGAAGGAAGTCTTGCCTAGGTTTTATGACCTACTTCAGGAAAGAAGGACAAAGGAAGATTCTAGAAACCTGAACATGCTGTTATTTGCTCCCTCAGCTTAAGACAGTAAGACAAGATGCCCTGTCCTGAGGTGGTGTGTCCCTGAATCCCATCACCTCGCTTCAGGAGTATCCCTTCTGCTAGATTTCACTGCTCTACGAAGTCCCACAAGCCAGTCTGACAGCAAGGTCCAGGAAAGAGAACTTCTCTCTAAAGGGGAACGCAGGAGGGACTTTGTGGCCATATTTAATCCATACGAGGCTGGGGTACTGGAAGGGTGTCTTGCTGAACCGGAACCCTGACTGAGTCTCTCATCTCTTACCCAGTGCAGGATCTAAGAGTTTAGGAAGCTAAGTACCCAGAGCTGTGAAAGCCTCCAAGTTCCCACCACCTGCCAGGCCCCTCAATGCCTGGAAACCAACAACAGCCAAGCTCCAGCACCCTGTCTAGGTCATATTTCCTCCTACAATTCAGGGACCCATTGTGTCTGCCTTCTGACCCCCACAGGCCCTCAGGTCTCCCAGTGAGAGAAGCCAGCTTCCAGTCAAGTGGAGAATCAGGACAGTCCTTGATGTTTCTGGAATTCCCCACCACAGAAGGGAGCTTGGGGAACCTGAACACTGAAAGGTGAAGGGGTGGGGGCAGTCAGAGGGAGCCAAGCCAAATGAGAAGGGATTCACCGCAGAAAGCTGCCCTTCATTTCCTGGCTTGGTAGGGAGGGGGGAGAGCAGCCGGCCTCCCCTTTAGGCTGCTAGTAGTCGGTTATGCAGCCAGGTGAGAACATTTAACAGCTCATCATTACCCATAATGACTTCCCAGGTCTCAGTGAGGTAGGAGCCCGGGCACTTCAAGATAATGGCTTTTCTGCCCTTTTTATTCTGAGCTTGTTCGTGGCTGACAGGCCTTATTAAGAGGAGGGAGCTGGTAATTAGGTCGGTAATCAGCCCTATCTTTAAACCCTCTGGTTACTGCAAGCTAACGTCCTTCTGGCTCCAGCAATGGAAGTCCGGACGTGTGTTTGGCCTGCATGAGTGCCCGCACATCATCACGTGTGTGCCTGGTGCCCACAGAGGCCGGAGGAGGGAGTTGAAGGAGTCCCACGGAGCTGGAGTTGCTGTTGTCAGCCACCACGAGGGTGCTGGGAATCAAACCTACAGTCCTCTGCAAGGGTAGCCAGTGCTCTTAGCGGCCCCTGCTTCCTCGTTCTTTAGCTCCCAGGTTAAGCCAAAGGAAGGGAAGAGGCAGAGGTCCCCTAAAGAGGTAAGAGGAAGGACAGGACTTAATTTGTCACCATCATAGGCCGAGCCTCCGTTTTCTCATCAGTTGTATGGGACTTAGGATCAGGGAATGGTGGAGTCACAGTGGGTGAGAGGTCAGCAACCATACTCTAAAAACATTTTTAGGCTGTTTTATTTTACGTATACACATGTTTGCGGGGGTATCTGGGCACTACATTATGCAATCCCCTCAGGAGCCAGAAGAGGCTGTTAAATGCCCTGGGACTGGAGATACAGCCAGTAATGAACAGCCAAGTGGGTCCTGTGGAAGAGCAGCCCATGCTCTTAACCGCTGAGACATCTCTCCAGTTCCCTCCCCTCTCCCACAACACAGGCACTTACAAGTGCTCTTGCACATGCATGCACATTTTCATCCTAGTGAGGTAGGGAAAATTGTGAGACTTTGAGATTCAGTGGGGTTCCCAGACAGTTCATCCATCTCTCCAGACTGCCTCTGCCCCTGTAACCACAGTGCTAGGCTGGGTTCCCGTAGGAGAGAGAAACTCTAAGAGAGACATTTGTGCCTCTCCCGTTGGCTGACAGACCATCAGTTTCTTTGGGGGGGGGGGGTCACTTCCAAAGTTAGCATCCGGCTGTGAGTTTACGTGTCTTTGACAAGGCTGTTTTAGAGCGCTGAAGGAACTGGAGTTGACTTGTGAAAAACAAAACAAAACAAAACGAAAAACTTGGGGTGGTGTGTGATTAATTTCTTTCTAAGGCATTGTACTCTCAGGACTTGGGAGGTAGAAGCAGGAGGATCAGGAGTTCAAGGCCAGCCCCTGATACATCGTGAGTCTGAGGCCAACTTGAACTATTATGAAAACTTGCCTCAAGAAAAAAAAAGGGGGAAGGTGGAGAGATGGCTCACTGATTAAAAATACTTACTGCTCTTCCAAAGGACCCAAGTTTAGTTCCAGGACCCACACTGGACAGCTCACAATCATGTGTAACTCTTGGCCCTCTTGAATACTCCCACACCCACACTCACACAGACACATACAGACATATAAAAATAATTTTTTTTTGAGACAGGGTTTCTCTGTGTAACAAGTCCTGGCTGTCCTGTAACTTGTTCTGTAGATCAGGCTGGCCTCAAACCCAGAGATCTGCCTGCCTCTGCCTTCTGAGTGCTGGGATTAAAGGTGTGCGCCACAATGACCTGATGCAATGTTTTTAAGATGTATTCTTTTAAATGTTGGGCATGCTATTGCACACCTTTAAACCCAGCACTTGGGAAACAGAGGTGAGTTCGAAGGCCAGCCAGGTCTACAGAGTTCCTGAATAGTTGGGACTCCACAGAGAAACCCTATCTTGAGAAACCAAACAAGCAAACAAACAAATAAAAGTTCAAGCCATAGCTATTTCCTGGTGGAATTTCACTGATCGTCTTTGAATCATCATCATCATCTGGTTTTGTGTCAAGTTGCCACAAGCTAGGGTCATCAGAGAGGAAGAAGCCTCATTTGAGGAAATGGCTCCATGAGATCCAGCTGTAAGGCAATTTCTCAATTAGCAGTCAGTGGGGGAAGGCTCGGCCCTTTGGTGCCATCCTGGGCTGGTAGTCCTGGGTTCTATAAGAAGACAGGCTAAGCAAGCCATGGAGAGCAAGCCAATAAGTCGCCCCCCCCCCCCCCCCCCCCGTGACCTCTGCATCAGCTCCTGTCTCCAGGATTCTGATTTCTCTTCCGATTTTCTCTGGTGATGAACAGTATGATAGAAACATAAGCTGAATAAACCCTTTCCTCCACAACTTGCTTTTTGATCGTGGTGTTTCATCGAAGCAATAGAAACCCTAACTAAGACAATCTCCCTCTGGATATTGACCAAATCTGGTAGGTCTGGGGTTTGGTTGTTTGTTTGTTTATTATATTTTAATGTGTATGAGCGTTTTCCCGAGTGTATGTCTGTACACCACGTGAGAGGCCAGAAGAGGGTGGTTGGGCTCCTGGGCACCAGAGTTACAGATGGTTGTGATCCACTGTGTGGGTACTGGGAACTGAACTCAGGTCCTCTGTAAAAACGACTAATCCATCTCTCCAGCCCCAAGGTTTTCTAGTTTTACATCCATTTGTAAATTTGTGTTGCCTTACCTAATAATAAATTTGGGTGTTTGCTTTCAAGTTGATAGTAATATCTTGGGGGCTCCTCACTAGTTAAGGAGATAAGGGTTTTTGGTTTTTTGGGTTTTGTTTTGATTTTGCTTTTATCTGTGTCAGTTATGATTATTAAACCTTTAACATCCTAGAGAAGAGGATAAAGAGGTATGAAGAGAAACTGACACTCTCCCAAAATCACCAGCCCAGTTGCTCCAAAGCTATAAGGAGCAGAGCTCAGCTGGGCGGGGGCAGTGTAGAATGTCTGTAATTCCAGCACTCAGGGAGGCAGAGGCAGGTGGATCTCTGTGAGTTCGAGGCCAGCCTGGTCTACAGAGTGAGTCCAGGACATCTGAGGCTACACAGAGAAACCCTGGCTCCAAAACCAAAACAAACAAAAAAGGAGCGGAGCTCCTTTGTCAGCTTTTTGTATAAGGAGAGTCTTTAGTGGGAGCTGCAGAGATGGCTCAGCAGTTAAGAGCACTGGCTGCTCTTCCAGAGGACCAGGGTTCAAGTCCCAGCACCCACTTGGCAACTCACAACTATCTGTAACTACAGTCCCAGGGGGTCTGACAGCTTCACCCAGATATATACACAGGCAAAACACATTAAGTAAGTAAGTGAAAAAAAATTTTTTTAAGCCTCTGACATACTTACTGGGACATTGGTGGGAGAGAGAAGACAAGCCCACAGTGCTGGCTTCCCAGCTGAGCTGTGCTGGTCAGGAGGTCTTATCCTCAGGCCTCATGATCCAGAAAAGTGAGCGTGGCCACGCTGAGTCTCCTTACCTGCCCCACTCAGGGTGGTAGGGGTGAGGTGAGAGGAGAGGTTTGTAGAAGTGCCACAGTGATTTGAGAAAATGTGTTGGGCGGTGGTGAGATGGCTGCTGCTGCCAGACCTGACCACCTGAGTGCGATCCCTGGGACCTCCATGGTGGAAGGAGAGAGCAGGCTCCCACGAAATAAATACACTATGTGTAATAAATATTGCAAAGAGGATCATGGGGTATGGTGGCTCACACCTCTAACCCCAGCAGTGGAGAAGCAGACGCAGACAGATCCTTGTGAGTTCAAAAACAGTTTGGTCTACGTAGCCACTTCCAGGTCAGCCGGGCTACACAGTGAGACCCTGACTCAAGAAAACAAAACAAATACAAACAGCAACAACAAGAACAAGAAGATGTTGGGGTAGGGGTGGAGCTTAGTGGTGGTGAGCGTGCTTAGCTCTTCAAGGACATAAAACCTCAATCACCTCCCTGAGTATGGGTTAATTAAGGGATTCACTTCTAACAAACAGAGTGGTGTTGTGTGTGCACCTAACGCATAAGGCAACACAGGCATCCTCTATTGTGGCCACACTCTTTGAGATGTTTCAGAAATTCCTGGGAGAAACTGAGACCCAACGTCAACTCTGTGAGGTAAGTTCAGAACATGACCAGGAGGCGGCAGTAGCACACAGCGGATGCTAAACGGACTAGCTTCTCCAAGAACTACGCCCCGGGGAACACTCCAGCCCAGAGAGGGGGTTCCTGAGGGCCAGGGGTCTTCAGATGGCCAGGTAATTGTTCCTCATTAGCACAAGGTGGTGTCTTGAGGTCAGAGAAAGGGCAGCAGTGGCTTAGGGCCTACTACAGCACTGAGGTCCATTGTGTCTGTGACTTGCAGATGTGCAAGGCAAGTTAATACGTGATGGCTAATCTCCGGCTGTGTGGCTGGGTGTAGAATCATCATGAGAACACACCTTTTTGTGTGTATGTAAAGGCGGTTCCAGACAAGCCTAGCAAAGCAGGGAAGACCCAGCTGGTGTGAGCAGCAGTGTGCCGGGACGGGGGTGAGGGAGGTCGAGGGGGGAATCTTGGACTGGATAAAAGGGAGGAATCCAGCTGAACCTTAGCACCCATCATTCCGACGGTGGATGCAAAGTGCCCAGCCTCAGGCTGTGAGACAAAGCCAACCTTTCCTTCCCCAGCTTGCTTTTGTGAGGTATTCTGTCACAGCAATTAGAAAAACAATGAATACATGGAATTTGCAAAGCAAGAGGTCTCTAAGTGACCAGCAGTTGACTTACGTGGACTCTGAACTCTAAAGCAGCTGAGGATAAAAATATTTGGGTTTGAGCCAGGTGTGATGGCACACACCTGCAACCCCAGCACTCAGGAGACAGAGTTCAGGTTCATTTTGGTCCACATAGCAAGGTACAGAACAGCTATGGCTACATAAAGAAACCTTGTCTCAACGGGCATGGTGGTGCATGCCTGTAATTCCAGCACTCATGGAGGCAGAGGCAGGTGGATCTCTATGAGTTAGAGGCTAGCCTGGTCTACACAAAGTGAGTCAAGGAGAGCCAAGGCTACATAGAGAAACCCAGTCTCAAAAAAACTAACCATCTAACCAAACAACCAAACAATAAATAAACAAATAAAAGTTTTTGAGTTTGGGCCAGATAGTGATGGCACAGGCCTTTAATCCCAGCACTCAGGAGGCAGATGCAGGTGAGCTCTGAGTTTGAGACCGGCCTGGTCTACAGAGTGGGTTCCAGGACAGCCAGGGCTGTATGTATGTGTGTACGTGATATATATAGACACACACATATGAGTTTGGACCTGGCAAGCCTGATTGGCCAGTGGTCCTATAAAAGGCTCTTGTGGTTCATTTGGACCCTCAAGGTAACTAATAGTAGGATGAAAGTCTGGTGTCTCTGCTCTTTCATTTTGACTGTCCCCTCTACCTTAAGCATCTGATTTCCTCTGTATGTGGCCACGTTAACCCTTCCAGGACAGTCTACCTGAAAGCCTCACCCATCTCATTCTTCAAGACCGAAGCCACAAAGGTCAGAGTAACTAAAGCGGCTTACCTGGGCCTTTCCAGCACCTTGTTCCAATCAGCTCAAGATCTCTCATCATTAGCCTAAACTATAGTCACCTGGGTTCTAGGAACAGCAAAGCCTCACAGGATGAACCATCCTGTGAGAGGAATTGTCCACAGCTGTGAGACTTCACCCTGCAACAGAGATAATAGTCATCTTTCAGGAGCCGGTTTGCTCCCCTCAAGCAATGAAGGACCCCTTCCAGTCACCGTACAGCTGGAAACAAAGGGCTGATCAACAGGGCACGCTTTTGAGGCGGGCGGGTGGGCGGGCATAGGGATGGTTTAGCAATCTGGGACTCCGCTTGACTTGGGCTATGTATACCCACCGCTTTCCTAAGAACGCACCCAGCAACCTGGGGCCCCACCTGCCTCACACTGCATTCACACCCCACGCCAAACATCGCAACAACCGGCTCCTCCCTTAGCAACCCCTTGGTCATACAGGCCCTGCAACACATCCACTCACTTGAAGCAGGGTCCTGAACCAGCCCACACTGGTCTGGGGTGCTCGTGCAGTAAGGCGAACTGTCTTCTGGAGGAACTTGTAGAGAAATCTCCTGTTAACCATGTCACGCCTATACACGATTTGCCGTGGTAGCTATGAATCCCAGCGCTCAGGAGACCCAGGCAGGAGGCTCTCTTGAGTTTGAAGCCAGCCTGGCCTCTATAGTGAGGTCCTGGCTGGACCACATAGTAACACCCAGTCTCACAAAGAAACAAAAAGTAAATAAAGTCAGGTGAATCCTGGGAAAGAATGCACATGTTGAAGAAAGGCTTAGGTAACACAAGCCTGTCAATCAAAACAGAAAACCACCTGTGCCCCACCCCTAGCAACCGGTTCCTGTTCCTAAACCCCATAAAAGAGACCTGATTTAAAAAAAAATGTAACCTTATGTTCCCCTGCTGTCTCTTTGAAATGGCTCCTTTGCTCTTTGTGTGTCCTTGAAAGGCACCAAGTCTGGGAACGCCCAGCCAGAAGAAAACCAGTAACGCTTTGACTAGAACCATTTAATTCTTCCAATCTCTTTCCTCTGCTCCAAATCTTCCTCTACGTCAGTTCTATGAAGATGGACCCCCACACACACTACTTGCTCCTCTTTCCAGGGTGCACATGACTTAAATCTTTCTCTGCTTCTCACCATCGCTTGCCTCTCTAGCTGGCACTGATGGCCAACCCTAGTCCCCCGGGGCTGCCAGAGAAAGAGGCTTTCGTCCCAAAACTCAGGGAAAAGTTCAAGGTTGCTTGACTCATGGTATGATAGATACCAAACTCAGTCTTGGGATCGTATTCCTTAGCCCAGGTCAGGCCTTCAGAAGTCTGTGGTGGTTTGAATGAAAATGGGCCCCTAGGCTCATGGTGGAGGTGGGGGGGGGGGGTCCGAACTATTAGGAGGTGTGGCCTTGTTGGAGGAAGCATATCACCGGGGGTGGGCTTTGAGGTTTCCCATGCTCCAGCCAAGCCCAGTGTCACTCTCTCCTCCTGCTGTCTGCTAAGCCGGCCGTAGAACCCTCTCAGCTCTCTCCAGTGCCGTGTCTGCCTGCCACCATGCTTCCCGCCATGACGATCATGGCCTAAACCTCTGACCTGTAAGCCAGCTCCAATGAAATCTTTTATAAGAGTTGCCATGGTCATGGTGCCTCTTCACAGCAATAAAACCCTAAGTAAAAAAAAAAGAAAAAGGAAAAAAAAAAAGAAACCCAGCACTCGGGGAGGCAGAGGCAGGCAGATCTCTGTGAGTTTGAGGACAGCTAGGCTACACAGAGAAACCTTGTTCCAAAAAAAACAAACTAACTAACAAAACAAAAACAAAACCCTAAGCCAGAAGTCTATATCCCTAAAAGACAGTTTATCTAAAGCCTTGGGTGACTCTTAGTGGCTACCCATTACCTCAAACCACCTACCTCCCTGGCTCCTGACCTCAGACCCTGTGAGAAGAAATAAACACGCACTTGATAGGTAGCTAAGTTTGGGCTACTTGTTACTCAGCAAGAGATAACTAATACAAGTACCCTGAGAAACAAAGTGGGCTTTGTGCTGACATGTGCCTTGTCTGCCTGAGTCATCGCTTGTGTTTTCTCCCGGGAAGCCAGGGAGCAGCTGCAGGCACCAACCTCATCAGCACTTCTCCACCAAAAGTGCGTCTCCATCTGCTTTCTGAATTATCACCACCACCCCTCGCCATTCTCTACCACACCCCAGACCCCACATCAAGCTTCTAAATAGACCTGTGCTTTGGCTCAAGCGATGCTATCTCTCTCCCTGACACCTTCTCTATGGCTCCAAGCCAGTAGGATCTTGAAGAAGATGCATTTCTTTCAGGACTGATCCCCTGCTTTGTTGTGGTTTCTGGTAACCGACTCTCCCTGGATCCTAATTAGAGAACTGACTTCATCATTTTCCATCCTCTCCCTGAAACGGAACCAAAAGAGTTTCTTCCCAGCAAACACAGCCTCTGCTTGCTCAGACTTCTGGGGTTGTGTCATAGCTGGAGTCCTGAGGCCCAGGCCCTCTCTCCCAGCACAGCCCACCATCCCATCCCAGGGCAAGGCATGCTTTGTCACCCACGACCTCAGCTCTGCATTCACCTCAGTTCTCACACCAGCCACTGAGTTGCTGAACCCCTGGGGATCCAGGAACCCACTGCAGCCACCAAAGCAGGAGAGATGGTCCTGGGCTCCGCTTTTCTGCCAGATACTCCAGCTGGACCGCACAGGCTGACCCTGGGTGGAGACAGAAACTCTATCTCTTGGGGCTGAAGAAGTTGGGTTTTTCCAGTCTAAAATATCTCTTGTCTGTCAGAAAGCAGAGACACACAGGCTATGGCAACCATGTGGATTCACATTTACATTTATTCAGGAAAGGCAGAAAAAACGTTGCTTAGGAAGGCCTGATTCGTAACAGCTGCACCCTAAATTCTGAAAACCACCAAGGAAGTTTCTTTTTTAAAATATTTTGTTTTATGTATATGCTCTATCTGCATATACACCTGCATGCCAGAAGAGGGCATCAGATCACATTATAGATGGTTGTGAGCCACCATGTAGTTGCTGGGAATTGAACTCGGGACCTCTGGAAGAACAGATAGCACTCTTAACCACTGAGCCATCTCTCCAGCCCCCCAAGGAAGTTCCATATCAAATCAGCAGCCTTTCCTGATCACTGGATGACAGACAACTCTCAGGACTCTTGCAGCTGCAGCCTGGGGCCTAGTGGCTTGGTCTGCTGTAAGGGGGACATCCTTGGGGATGGCTTTGGATCAGGACTGGGCTGAGGACACCTCCACAGACACTTAGAAATGAGCAGTATGAGCTCATCATACCAACTGTTTTACAGAGGCAAAGTCTCTGGGTGGTTTGGCCAGGCCATCCTACTGTGCATAGATGCCCCATGACCCAGGGCAAAGTGCGTGCCCTAGGCCTGCTGAGTTGTCAGAAGCTTGGGCATGCGCCCTCCTCACTCTGGTCGCAGTCTGGAGCTCCCCAACAGAGCCTGGCACAGGTTCTGTCTGAAGAAGCCGCACGATAGAAGACCCTATAGTAGTCAGAGCTGTGTGGGCACCAGGAAGGCTGGGCTGTGGGAAGATGGGCCTCTCACTGTCGGCACAGCTCGGCCCCTGTCTCTGGGCCAGGTGCTCTGTAGGGAGGGAGGCTGGCCTAGATGCTCTGTATGAGTGTTCACTAACTTAACATGCATCCCTTCCCTCAGGGGAGGAGGGAGGACTCTGGGCAGATGAGTGGGATGCCAGTCCATGTTTCTAAAACTGCTGCCCAGGGATGCCTTGATAGCCTTTTTTGCTTATTTGTTTTGCTTTTGAGACAGGTTCTTACTACATAGCTCTGTCTGTCCTGAAACTCACTATGCAGACCAGGCTGGACTTGAGCTCACAGAGAGCTGCCTGCTTCTGCCTCCCTAGTGCTGGGATTAAAGGGGTGAGTCAATATGTCCAGTTGATAGTCTTATAATTGAGGTTGTCTCCGTTAAGCAGTGCCAGAGGAGAAGCAGCCAGAGTGCTGACAGGGAGCATGGGTCTCCCCCATGCCCTCCTGAGATCAAGGCTCCAGGAAGAGTGGCAAAGCAGTGGGGGTTATTCTGGGCCAGAAGCTCGTTTCATTATCAACAGAATATTCTAGGACATGGCAGCTCTTTCCCATTCCCACTGGGATTTTTTGTTTTGTTTTTGTTTTTGTTTTTTGAGACAGGGTTTCTCGGTGTAACTCTGGCTGTCCTGGACTTGCTCTGTAGACCAGACTGGCCTCGAACTCACAGAGATCCAACAGCCTCTGCCTCGAGAGGTGATGGGATTAAAGGCACACGCCTCCACTACTGGGCTACACTAGGATTTTAATCAAATATTAAACTCATGTTTCCTGTTTTTCCTTTCTGAATTTCTACGTATGTATCAGAAGAGAAAATTTCACCCTTGTGTAGCCAAAGGACAGCAGGCAGTCATGATCATTTCTTAAGTGTATAAGAACTTCTCTTGGGGAGGGAGAGGAGGTTGAAAAAGAGCCTCACTGTATAGCTTCCCAACTGCTAGGATTACAAGTGTGTACCCCGAAGCCCAGGTTTGCATAGGAGCTTGTAGTATAAAAGAGAGAGGGTGAGGTAGGAGATTTTCCATTTTGCCTCAGTTGAAAGAGCAGTCACTAAGAAAATGCATAGCAACAGAAGGCTGTGGCCAGAAGGGAAACTTATAAACTGCTGGTGAGAATGAAAATGAGTCTGGCCACTATGGAAATCAGTATGCAAAAAAAACTAAAGATAGACAGACTCACCATTCAAAACAGCTGTTCTACTCCTGGGCATGTGCCCACAGGACTACAAGTCAGCCTAGCACACAGATCTTGCACAGCAGCCTCTCTTGTGGTGCTAGCCACCCTTGCCAAGTTATGGAATCAACTGGGTGCCCACCTGCAGAGGACTGGACAAAGAAAATGCAGTGGACATGCACCAGGAAGTTTTCTTTTCCAGATGTGCAAATTGAGCTAGTCTCCGACAAACGAATATCAGGCTTTGTTTCATTTGTAGGTCTTTCAGAGGAAAAAGGGGAGGCTAGAGGGGCATGGGAGGGATACATTCAAAGTATGTTAACTTTCTGTGTGAAAATGTCCTTATGTAACCCAATGCCATGTACAATATGCCAATGGAGAAAGAAAGAAAAACTAAGTGAAGGAAGGCAGTCACTAAAATAATAATAATAATAATAAAGAAAAGAAAAAGATGGTGCTGGAGAGACACTCAGTGGTTAGGAGCACCTGCTGCTGCCTCGGAGGACCCACACGGTGGCTCACAAACACCTCTAGTTCCAGTTCTAGGGGATCAGATGCCCTCTTCTGACCTCCTCAGCTCTGAGTCAGAAACGTGACGCATGAACATACCCACAAACAAGACACTCATACATATAAAATAAATAAATCTACGACAAGGTTTCATTAGGCAGCTCTGTCTGGCCTGGAACTTGCTAAGTTTACTTCCAGGCTAACCTTAAACTCACAGAGAGTTGCATGTCTCTGTCTCTCGACTACTGGAATTAAAGGCATTTGCCACCACGCCCAGTTAAAAAATAATTAAGAAAGCTCGGTGAGCCTCGCATGGGGTCACACGCCTGTAATCCGAGCACTCTGAGGCAGAGGCAAGTGGATCTCTCTGAGCTTGAGGCCAGCCTGTTCTCCAATAGGAGTTCCAGGACGGCCAGGACTACTAGGAGAAACCCTGTCTCAGAAAACTACAATAAAATGAATAAGTCAGTGATAAAATGTTTAGGTTGTACAGGGAGTTGCACACCTTTAATCCCAGCACTCAGGAGTCAGAGGCAGGCTGATCTCTGTAAATTCAAGTTCAGGGCCAGCCTGGTCTACATAGCAGTGAGTTTCAGGAAACCCAAAGCTACATAGAGAAACCCTGTCTCAAAAAAAGAAAAACAAACCCAAATTTCATAAAGAAAGTTACAAAAGCCCATCATGTTATCTGTCATACACTTGTAATCCTAGCCCTTGGGAAGTGGAGGTTGGAGGACCAAGAGTTCCTACAGAAGACTGATTTAAAAAGGAGAAAAACCATCAACAAATCAATACATTTATTCATAGACCTCTTATTTGTGATTCATGAGTCACAGCAACACATCCTGTTGTAAGTTTCAGATGGGCTGGGCAGAGGAAGTTTCCTCAAGGAAAAAGGGTCTGAAGAAGCAGAAACAGAATGAAAAAGCAGATTTGCTTGAGGGAACTGGGGCTGCCTTTCAGCAGCAGCAGGTTAGTGGATAGGACTCTGATCTGAGTTCCGTCCCTGGAATCAACCTATCATAAATCAAAAGATTATTTGAGCTAGGTCCTTTAAATCTAAGGACTCTGGAGGCAGAGGTAGGTAGATTTCTGTTAGTTCCAAGCCAGCCAGGGCTGCATAGTGAGGCCAAACCCAAAACCAAACTAAACCAAACCAAACAAACAAAACCAATCGAACAACAACAAAACCCACAAAAATAAGTTAATTGGGCTTGTACAGATTATCCCGAAGGGGATTTCCTATTCATATCAGCTAAACTAGCCTACTTGGTGTTACAGTTATTCTCTTCTATTATTGTTGTTGTTGCTATCATCATCATCATCATCATTATATTATCATCTGTGAACAGCTTGGTTTTGGCACCATAGTGTGGAAACTCAGCACGAGTGCCTTACTTTTGGCTTAATTGTATGTCGCCAGCACAGGAGTTCAGTCCAAACCAACAGACTCCCATCAATTTTAACGCTTGAAAAGCGATTCACATTCCCTTCTGGGCTTAAGCTGTTTAAAGTTCAGTGAATGATGATGAGCGACTCTGATTTTCTTGGGAACTTGTTTTGACTTTGTAATTTTGTTTTTTTTTTTTTTTTTTTTTTGTTTTTTTTTGTTTTCCTTTCTTTCACTTCCTCGACGAAACAATTTCAGAGTGGGCAGGGAGAGAGAGGAGGAAATTCACCTCAGCAGGGCATCTGCTAAGTGTGGCACGATTCCTGCTCGGGACTCTCAAAGCCCTTGCAGCAAAGAAAATAGCAGGTTGACCCAGTCTCGACCGACGGAATGCCACAGTAGGAGGAATGGGTGGAGCCCTGACATCCGGTAGGGACAGCTGGGGGAAGCGGGTGGGGGAGGGGACGCCCAGGTGTGCGAGGGAAACCGAGATGAAGCCCGCAGTTGAGGTCCAGGTGGCCAACCTGCAGGGTGGCTATGGGCCACACGAGGGCGCCCCACACTGCCACGTAAGGGCCTGAAGTGGCTCCAAGGAGCTGTATCAGGAGGAGGACAGACCTTGAGGGGGGAGAGAGGGTGGGAAGGGACCATCCTGGGTGCCTAGCGACAGGCCCCTCTCTTCGTGTTTCCTGAAGGTCGTCGTGAGGCCTCCCTGGATGCTAGAAAGAGCCGGCGTTCAGGTCCTGAGGAATTAATGCCTCTGTGGGTCAGATCCATCTGTGTGTGGGAGGGAGGATGTTTGCGGCTCCCTTGGGTGTGTTGTGTTGGGAATGACTGCAGTGCTGGGTGCTAGGGTGGGCGTGTGGATTTCTTCGGGGATGTAGGTGGGAGGGAGTGGACGCTTCTACTTCCCGAGGGCTGGTGCTCTTGTCTTGGAGGAGCAGCACTTGAGGCAGGATGCAGCGCCCAGTAGAATCAGGCCGGCTTCCCACCGGAGGAAGTCCCCTCTTGCACACAGGGGAAATGGACAGTTGCTTCAGCTTGCCACGCTGCTGGGGTAAATGCCTCCAGCAAAAGCTGCGATCCCCGAGCAGTGTCAAGGCCTGGAGCCTGTCCAGCCATGCAGCTCAAGGACCCGGTGTCACCAAGATTTGCCCAGGGGCACAGTGGAGATCTTGTGATCCAAGAAATAGTACTGGTCTTAGTTTAGATCAGGACATTTTCCCCCTGAAAGCTGCGTGGGGCAGTGGCTTGGAGCCCAGTTGGGGGTAAGGGGTGTGAGAAGGATGAGGGGGGAGGGGCATGGGAGGGGCAGCTGGAGGCTTCTGCCCACTCTCACCTTTGACACCCAATCGCTACTTCACATGAATCAGCTCTGCAGCTGTACCCTGGCCTGGAGGCTCAGCCTGGGATTTGAAGGCATTAGAGTTGGTAGAAATTAACCCCGGGATGTGTGCTGCGGGCCAGTAGGCTGAGGCCCTTGACAGTGTCACATAGCAAGGGAAGAAAGGAAGTCCTGGGGACTGGGTGTGAGCAAGCCCCGGGGATCCCACATGCTGAAACACGGAGAAAAACAGGCTCTGTATTGCCCCAGCTGGCCAAAGAGCACCAGGTCCGTGTGAAGGCAGGGCTCTTGAGAACTTGGTTCCTCTCTGCTTGCCTGGATACCCTGCCCACTCAGCCCCTTCACTCACCAGGCCGGCCCAGGCAGCTGCAATTCCTAAGCCAAATGAACTGACACAAGTGTGAGAGGAAAACTGCTGACTGAGGCTGCCTCTAGGGGGAAGGAGGACTGTACTGAGCAGGGATCCTGGGCGCAAGGTCATCCGGAAGCACTCACCAACATCAGGCGTGAGGGGGTTGCGATTTCAGGTCAGAAAACTGACCTGAGTGCTCAGTCATAGAGCGTTTGCTTAGGAGGCCCTGGCAACATTGTTCAAAGCCTCAATATAGAAAAAGTTCCTCTCAGCCTAGGTACAAGGAGTCACATGATCTTGATCACCAAGGATGACCTAACCCAACTCAACCTCAGTTTCACCAGCTGTAAAAGCAACTGCCCTGCAGCTGTTTTGAAGATTTAGGAAAACGGAGAGTGAAAGCATGCTGTCGGGGCATGGTGGCTCACACCTGTAATCCCAGCACCGTGAGAGGGTAAGGTAGGAGAACCAATGTGAGTTCGAGACCAGCCTGAACTATAGAGTTAGTTCCAGGTTAGCCTGAGCTAAGGTAAGACTGCAAAAACAAAACAACAAAAATTCTGTTAGTTTAGTTATTGTCATTCAAATAACCAGACCTCCTAGGATGGATGGGCCTCCCTCCTTTCTAAAAAGTTAGCCTGGTCTCCACAGAAAGCAACCCTACAATTTGTCTGCACAAGTGTGATAATATTAATTTGGGTGTGATGGTGCACACCCAAAGTACCTGCCGCTCAAGAGGTAGAAACAAGAGCCCAGAAGTTCTAAGGCAACTACACATCTGGAGACGCTGAAGGAAAGAAGAGAAGGAAAAAGAAAATTTAAAAAACAAAAGCAAGCAAGTTGTGATGTCATATGCCTATAATCCCAACACTCCTGAGACTGAGGCAGGGGAACATTTAATTTAAGAGAAGCCTGGGCTACACACGTCAGAACCTATCTCAAAAAACAAATAAGTAGGGCTGGAAAGATGACCCAGTGGTTAAGAGCACTGTCTGTTCTTCCAAAGGACCTGGGTTCAATTCCCAGCAACCACATGGCAGCTTACCACTGTCTGTAACACCAGTTCCAAGGGATCTGACACCTTTACATTAATACATATAAAATGAAATTAAATTAAAAACAAATGGCAGAGAAATGACTCAGCAGGTAAATGAGCAGGTAAATGCCCTTGATGCCAAGCCAAACGAAGTTTGATTACCCAGACATATGTGGCAGAGAAAGAAAACTAACATCAGAATGTCCTCTGATCTCCATAGAGGCGCGTGTGCACACACACACACACACACACACACACACACACGCACGCACGCATTCGAGTGCACACATGTAAATAAATATAATTAATTTAATTATAAATAAAATATTGGCCTAGTGGGAGGCTAGGAATAGGAGTGGAAGTTGAAAGGCAGCCTGGATGGCAATGAGTTCAGTTCAGCCTGAGTAACTTAGCAATCACATTATCTACCAAAAAAAAAAAAAATTAATAACTTAAAAACAGATGATTTTTTAATTTTAATTTATGTATATGTCTGTGTTGGGGGTTATCTATGGAGGTCAAAAGAGGGCATGTGACCTGGAACTGGAGTGACAAGTGATTGTGAGCTGAATACCGGTGCCAGGAACTCAGGAACTGAATTTAGGTCTTCTGGGAAAAAGGCAAGCAATCCTAACCACTGAGCCAGCGCTACAGCTCCTCAAAAATAAAAATAAAAATAAAAACCTGGTGGTAGCACAGGCCTTGAGTCCTAGCACTCGGGAGGCAGAGGCAGACATATCTATCTGTGAGTTCAAGGCTGGCCTGCTCTACAAAGTGGGTTCCAGAGCAGCCAAGCCTACACAGAGACACCCTGTCTCAAAAACACAAAACAAACTTAATAATGACAACAACAGCCAAAAAACCTCCACGTAAAGGGGATACATTTTTAGTTCACTATACCTTGGCTGGAAGTGCAGCTTTGTGGGAGAGGCACAGGCTTTGGGTTCAATTCCAGCAATAAAATTAAAAGTTAAAAAAAAAAAGTTACTGTGTCACCTTGGCAGTGATAGGCTCTTGTCATGTTGACAGGAGAACCTCTGGAAGACTGCCCAGGTTGGTAGGACTGGATTTATTGGCTAGAGGCTGAGTCCAGGAGGCAAAGGGTCGTGTGGGATGTCCCTCTTCTGGATCTAAGAAGAAGGGAACCACAGGACATCAGGCCTTCCGGTTAGAAAGAGGCTGAGGGCTTCCTGCTACAGTGGGGCTTGGGGCTCACGCTATTGTCTAAGGCCTTGCGGTGACCCTCTTAATATTTCCATCATGGCCGAGAAAGGTCTAGGATCTTTTAAGAAAGAGGGGCCTGGCTATCGGAAGGGTTTGTTTGTAGCTTTCTTCTTCCCTGCTAACCCCATCCTCCAGTCTTTGCTTCAGCTTCTGCCCAGCAGAACTCCACTAGGTGAATCTGGAGAGAAGCTTCCCAAGCTAGCCTAGCACAAAATGGGTACTTACTAATGGTTGGTGGAACTAAATTGCGTGGAGGTCAGAAAGGGGAGGGGCTCTCTATGAGTCCAGGAAAGGGAGATGTGAGTGGGTGCCTCCCTAGGCTCAAGTGCCAGGAGTAGATGAGGGCCCCACCCTATCAGGCAGCACCTGCTGCCGAAACTAGCAGGCACCCTGGGTTCCTCCCAGCCCCCACCCCCCACGCCTGCTGCTCAGCCTCTTCTTAACCTCCTTAGGCTCAGTCTGCCTTCCTCTTCACCCCCACCCTCCTCTAGACCAGATGGCCCAATTTTAAATGAAATCTTGAATGCAGTCCTGCCTTCTTCCAGTCTGGTGCACAAACTACATCAAACTACATCAAAGTGATATGGCGGAAAACAGAACAATGGTGTTCCCCCCTAACCTCCCCAGCTTAAAGGCCTCCCATGGCTCTTCATTGCATATCAGATTCTCCAGAATGACCTGATATGCCCCATTTGGTCACCCTTCCCCTGCTTTCTTCTCTGGCCTCATCTTGTACCCACTCCCCTCACCTGTCACACTAGGCACGCCCTTAGATTGACCTGTCCGTTCCTGACAAATGCCAGACCTCCCCAGTCTTCCAGCACCCTTGTACACGAATGAAGGTGGAGATGTGTATTTTCACATTTGCCTTATTAGAGGTCCCTTCTCCAGGGAGGCTAACATTGGCCTGCTCATCTGTCCCATTTGAGACAGGCCAGGGAGTCACCTTTTCAGGCTTTCATGACGGCACCCTTACACTCGCCGATTTACTTTAGGCTCTGCCTGTTCCCCTTTAGTCTGTATGCTGTTTCAAGGTATGGCTTTGTCTTGTTTGCTGTTGAACCCCCCTGGGCTCAGCACAGCTCACATAGGGCAGACATGGAGCAGGAACAGCAGGGATAGGATTCGAGCCCACACTTACTCAGAGACTGTGGTTGAGGGCCAGGAACTGTTCAGGGAGCCCTCCGGGCACAACACGGCCCACACCGGGCTGAGGAGCAGACCCAGCCCACCCCCACTGTTTCCTGTCTGTCCCTGGCAGAAGGCTCTTGAAAAGCAGCACTTCCCAGGCACTGCCTTAGGCAGGGCCCTGCAGGTAGGGTCAAGGCTGAGACCCTCCCATGGAATCTGGAAGGAGGAGGAGGGACAGGGCCCCGCCCCTCCCACTGCTGTGGCTGCTTCTCTGGCAAGCTGCGCCAAGCACATTGAGTCCGCACCTGAAGCGGGGTCTGGTACCCAGTTACCACCCCTGGGAGCCAGAGGACAGTTGGCAGCTGCTAGGAAATGACACTGTCTTCTGGAGCACGGTCAGATGGGTGGAGCAGGCCTCCTGGCAGCTTTGGGCACTCAGCAGCAGCTGACCCTCTGGGCCCAGCCCTGGCTCTGCCTCCAGCCCCACCTCTGTCTCAAATCACCTTTCAGTGCAAAACTCCTCCAGGGGCTGCAGTCACTGAGCCCTGCTGAGTCACTCAGCTGCTGTCACCTTCCTCGTACAGGCAGAGCCAGGAGGCCAGTGAGTGAAGGGCTTGACCTCGGGCTTTCCTGACCTCAGGGGGAGCCTAGTCCATCTTCTCACTGTATTGTGGGCCATGAGATACTGGATGTCAGGTGACAGAAACGTTACAGTTAGGGAGGGCTCCTGGGCAGAGGGCTGGGCTGACTCCATGAAGGTGGGTACCCAAGGGACTTAGCATTTTCTGGGGTGCGCGTCAGCTCAGTATCCTGGGATAGTCTCTAGGCTGGCCTGACCCAGAATGGGATGTGTGGGGTGCCTGGGAGAGCCAGGCTGACTGGTCCTGATGTCATGCTCATGGGAGAAATACCCCTTTGTTGTTCATCTCATTATAGTTGCTTAATTACAGTGACCCAATCTTTGTACCATGGATGCCTTGAACACTCAGCTTAGACCTTGAAAAGACCCAGGGAGACAACTACAAATATCAGAAGGATGAACCCAACAATGGAGAGTGTGTTCCTCCGCCAGAGCCTCGTGCTCTAAAGCAGCCGAAACAGAAAATTGAAGGTCAATGTGGCTGGAACAAAGTATAAATTCAATCTCTGGGAGGAAAACAAATCTGATGAAAACTCATGGGCTGGGGAGATACTTGGTGGGTGAAGGGCCTGTCATGCAAGCATGAGGACCTGAGTTCAGTTCTCCACACCTGTGTAAGAAGCCATCGAGGGGGACCGCATCTGTTAACTGGGTGCTGGGAGGGAAGCAGAGGCAGGTAGATCTCTAGAGCTCAATGGCCAGGCAATCTGACCTATCTGTGAGCTAGAGAGAGAGAAGGGAGAAGAGGGAGGGAGACAAAAACCAAGTAAATAAACCTAGGCCCTCTGTAACAGTTTTGTGTGCAGCTCGGTCTTCATGGGGGACGCCTAACAGCAGAAGCGGGGGCTGTCTCTAACCCTTGCTTGCCTTTGGGACCCTTTCCCCAAGCTGGATTGCCTAGTCTAGCCTCAATAGAAGATGTACAACTTAATGGGCGAAGGCTGGCATAGGAGGCCTTCCCCCACTCCGCCCCCCCCCCCCCCCCCCCCCCCCCCCCCTTTTTTTTTTTTGGACAGGGTTTCTCTGTGTGGCTCTGACTGCCCTGGAACTTGCTCTATAGACCAGGCAGGCCTCGAACTCATAGATAACTGCCTGGCCCTGCCTCCCAAGGATCAAAAGCATGCACTACCACCAACTTGAGGCCTCACCTTTTCTGAAGAGAAAGAGAGGAGGAGTGGATGGGAGCAGGAGGGGAAAGGAATGGGAGGAGAGGAGGGAGGGGAAACTGTGGTCAGTGTGTAAAGTAGGTAAAATAATTAATTCAAAAACTTTAAAGCTGGCAGTGATGGTCCACGCCTTTAACCCCAGCACTGGGAAGCAGAGGCAGGTGGATGTCTGTGAGTTTGAGGCCAGCCTGGTCTACAAAGAGAAAACCAGGGCTAACCCAGGGAAACCCTGTGTGTGTGTGTGTGTGTGTGTGTGTGTGTGTGTGTGTGTGTGTGTGTTGAGGGGAGGTTGGGGGGTGGAGGGTAAACCTCAAAGAGACTGTAGGTTACAAAATTCTCATTGTGATCTGTTTATTTTATTTTACCATTACTATTTGTGTGTGGAACATGAACGTACACGTGTGTGCAGGCACATGTGGCAGTGAGAAGGCAATGTCCAGCGTCTTCTTCAGTATCTCTCCCCGCTTTTTTGGACACAGGGTCTGAGCCTGGAGTTCGCTGATTCATCAAGACCAGCTGACCAGCAAGCTTCAGCGATTCTCCTGCTTTCACCTCCCTAGTGCTGGGACGACAAGCATGGACCATCAAGTCCTGCTTTTTACTTGGATGGCGCAAACCCAGGGCCTCCCAATTTATGTCTTATTTTATTATTATTATTATTATTATTATTATTATTATTATTATTATTAATGCAGGCTCTCAACTATCACATACTGACCTTGAACTTGCTTTACAGCTGAGGATGACCTTGATGCACCTGCCTCTCTCTACCTGTGGGTCTTGACCCCTTAGGGGTGGAATATCAGAGATCCTGCAGATCAGATATTTACATTACAATTCATCACAGCAGCAAAATTACAGTTATGAAGTAGCAATGAAATAGTTTTCTGGGGGGCGGGGCTCATCGCAACATGAGGAGCTGTATTAAAGGGTCTTAGCATTACGGAAGGCTGAGAAGACTGCCCTCGAGTGTTGCCATCATGAGTGCATACCATACCTGGTTTACGTGGTCCTGGAGAAGAAGCCCAGGCATTCCTGGACTCTAGTTAAACTCTCTACCAACGGAGCTACCTCTCAGTCCCCTAATTCTAATTTTGACATTAAGACTTGAAAAACCAAGCTGGGGCTAGAGAGGGCCTCAGAAGTTAAGAGTACTAGCTAATATTCCAGAGGACCTGGGTTCAATTCCCAGCATCCACATGGCAGCTCACAGCTGTCTGTAACCCCAGTTCCAGGGGATCTGATACCCTCACACCAATACATATAAAATAAAATTTAAATAAATTATTTTTAAAAAATAAAAATGAAAACCATGCAGGGCTTAGTGGCAAATACTTTTAATCCCAACACTGGGGTGGTTAAGGCAGGTGGATCTCTGTAAATTCAAGGCCAGCCTAGTCTCCATAAAGAGCTCCAGGCCAGGCTAGCCAGACTACACACTAAAACTTTGTCTCAAAATAACAAGCCTGTGGCTTATCTTTTCAAGCCACCAGACTGTCACAGGGTTAGTAGATGATCAGGAGTGCCACGTGAACCTCTCTCTCCTCCTCATGCAGATCCAAGCCAGCCTGGGTCACAGCCACCGCGCTGCTGCCCAGCCATCGGAGGCACCTCACCAGCCCTCTGCTGAGAATGTGTCTGTGGAGCCCTGGTGCTTCTCAGAACACAACCTTCCACAGAGAAATGCATCCCTGACCTTCAGACACACCTGGATTTTTACTTCAGGCCAGGGGACGCCACAAAGCCATGAATTGGAAGTCAACCAAAAAAAAAGATAAAACAATCCTAGAGGGGCAGGCAGAAGAAACTGCAGTGTAAGAAGCATACGGGATTCATGTGGCTGAGAAAGAAAAATTAAGGAGAGAAAACAAATGACCCAACGCTGACAAGGACCAGAAACGTAAAAGGGCCATTAGGACAGGAAGTGGAAACAGAGTCTGAATTGGGGGCACATTCACGCACGACGGTAGATGTGCGTCATCATCTGGCTTTCTGTGACAGAACCATTGCCAGACACTTGGGAAACAGCTGCTAGGAAATATGTCGAAAACCTGACTCACGAACGAACACCACCTAACAATTCCTTCTCGGCAGATACGAGGCTCACGCTCTGCTGCTACAAACCGAATGTCCACCTAGAATAATTCTTTTCAAGCAGCATTTTTTTTTTTTTTTAACTTCAGGATATGTCACATGTAATCAACGTACAATGCCATCAAGGATTACACAAAACCTAAATGAAATGGTAGTGTGAGGGGCTGGCTTGCTTTTGAAGCATGATTATCGACTATATGCAAAGTATTTTAAGTATGTAAGGCACATTCTTTAAAAAGCCATTTTAATAACAACCCTCTGTGTGTCCGTGTGCAGTCATGTGTGTGTCCAGGTTAGAGGCTGCTCTTCCCCAGTTACTCTCACCCTGAACCTGGAACGCTCTCATTTCAGCTAGGTTGGCTGAGCAAGCCCCAGGGAACCTTGGCGTCTCCACATCCCCAGTGCTAGGACTTAAAGCATACACCAATGATCCTGGCTCTGTGGGTTCTGGGATAAAAACTCCAGTCCTCAGGCTTGGGCCGTGAGCACTCTGCTGACTGAGTCATCGACACTCATCAGATACACTCTCTTCTAGAGGAAACTCTGCTTCACATGTTGTCTGTCATAGGACGACAGGATAGCTGCAAGATCATCGGGAGGGGTGTTTATATCAAGTCCCGCCCCGCCCCACCCCCACTCTTTTTACATTTGCTTTAGAAACAAGGCCAAATTAGTTTGTCTGCATAGGTAGCACCCAGATCCCAAACTCAGCCTTTTGGATGCCAGAATTAAAGGAAGCAGTGAGTATTTTATAAAGAAAGCAATCATTAGTTTTGCTTTTTAAAATAATGTGGGTGCTGGGAATTGAACTCAGGTCCTTTGGAAAAAGAGCAAGTGCTCTTAACCCCTGAGCCATCTCAGCAGCCTCAGTTTTGCCTTTATAAATAATAATGACCAGTTTATACAAGAAACCTGGATATATTTTAAGTTTTACCTTTGTTGTGTATTGGCATTATCTGAAGACAAAACAAAACAAAACAAAAACAAAAACAAACCTGGGTAAATACCTTTTTTTGAAAATTTTTCCAGGAAGAAGTAATGCTAGGTGAGAGATAGATAGTATTTGATTATAAGAAATTAATAAAGTGCCAGATAGTATTTAGAAATTGGTAGAGTGCTGGGCAGCCGTGGAGCACTCCTTTAACCCCATCACTCCAAAGGCAGAGGTAGTCTGATCTTTTTTAGTTCAAGGCCAGCCTGATCTACAGAATGAGTTCCAGGACAGCCAGGGCTACACAGAGAAACCCTGTCTAGTCTCAGGGCAAAAAGGAAAAGAAAGAAAAAGGAAGAAAGGAAGGAAGAGAGGAAAAAAAAAAGAAAGAGAAAGAAGGAAAGAAAAGCAACTGGTAAAGTTAAATTTGCATACGTATGAGGACTATGGGGGAAACAGGGGACAGATGCCCCACATGACTGACCCCACATGACTGCACTCTCAGATGCACACAATAATCGTAAATTAAAATAATTATTTTGTCTTAGTTGGTCTGACCACACTAGAGTCTTCCTTTTTCCAGTTTTTTATCCATTCAGCCTTTGCTCTGTCTTCTCCTTTTTTGTTCTAAAATAACCTGCTACTTCAGGACAAAATGACTTTTTCATTCTGTGGTCAACAGCTCCGTATGCTTTCATAGCTCATAACTTTCAACATGCACATTAGAAGATACATCATTTCTCTGGTATATTCCACATACTGTGTTCTTCAGTATTTTTAATAGTTTTAAGCACTGTTAATTAGATTTCCTATTTATTTAGCTATTTCTTGAGGCAGGGTCTCACTGTGTAGTCCCGGCTGTCCTGGAACTCAATATGTAAACCAGGGTGAGCTTGAACTCACAGAGGTCTTCCTCCCTCCCCGACCCCTCCCCAGGGGATGCTGGGATTAAAGGCATGAGCCACCCCACCACTGCTGGCTCTGAATATTCTTGACATTTATGCTTGATGGCTCAAGAAAATTCTGAGAGATATGAAATGAAAGTCACCAACATCTCAAGTTATTTTGTTTTTGCTGCCAAAGCAATCAAGTATTAAAATCCTCACAGAAGTGGGCTTGAGGATGTAGGCTCAGAGGATTGGCAGAGTGCGAGCCCAGCGTTCGGCGACATAAACTAGGCGTGGTGACATATCGGGGCAATCGCAGCCACTAGCGATGGTGAGGGAAGCAAACTGCATTTAACGGCTTCAGTGTGTTTGCTGACATAGCCAAAGATGGCCTCCCCTTTCCCTAAGTGTTGGGTAACGGGTGTACACCACGGTACCTGGGGTTATGCGGTGCTGGGCATCAACCCGGGTGCTTTATGCATGCTGGTCACGAACTCTATCAAATGAGCCACATCCCCAGCCCAGGTCACAACACTGTCAATTAATACCCAGAGTAAACGTGACTAGGGGCTGGGATGTGGCAAATCACTGGGCTCCATCCCTGGAACTGAGGAGGGGAAGGATAAACAATTTCAGCGTAGGGTAGGAAAGTGACTAAAGCAGCACACAGAGATGGTCTTCACGATGTTGACTTAACTTTTTGATCCAACCCAGGTCCTTAGGCATTCTAGGTGAGCTCCCCATCTCTGAGCTACATGCATCTCCTTTTCGTTTTTGTTTGTTTGTTTCCAGACAGGGTTTCTCTGTGTGTAGCCCTGCCTGTCCTTGATTATTAGTTCAGGCTGGCCTTGAATTCAGAGCTCTGCCTTGCCTCTGCCTCCCAAGGGCTGGGATTAACAAAGCACACTGCCACCACCCACCTGCTCATTTTTCCTATGAAGCAACCCACAGGCCCACCAGCAACTCATTGACCTGTCCACAGCTCTCTTGTTAAGTTTGGCCTGTGAACTTTTTGGTCCTCATCATGCAGCGTTGCCCACATTTCCTTTGATGGCTACCAATATAGACTGAAACCTAGAGAACAGAGACCACACTAATCCAGGGCCTGCTGCTTGCTCTGAGCAAGCAGGTTTGCCAATCAGTTCCACCCTTTGTCTAGTCTGCACAGGAAGCTTGCCCTTTCTTGGACTCTTAAATCAAAAGGCAACTCTCATTTTGCATGTCTCATCTCAAGCAGTCTGTTGGGACACAGAACCCCGAACTGGTAGCTCACCTTGCAGCCCTGGCAATGGATGAGCTGGAGGCAGCGTAGGACAGAGGGCGGGGTTTCCTGGAACAGGTCTTGTGGAATGGAGAGCAGGTGTAGGCTGAGAACTGGCTGGAAGGAAGGTGCATGGGTGGGCAGGAGCTAGCTATCAGGGAGGGGCCCTAAGAATCAGGCCCAGGAGTTTGGACTTTATCCTCAAGCAGTAGGGTTTTATTTAGGTAGAGGAGTGACATGATTTTTATTATTTTTATCTTTATTGCCTTTGTTTAAAGTTATAACAATTGAATAATTTTTTATTTTTTGGTTTTTTTTTTGTTTTTGTTTTTTTAAGTAACAATGCTGAGAAATTTGGCCCTTTTAGGAAAATCATTTTGACAGTGGTATTGGAATGGGTTACAAAGTACAGAGTTAGAGACAGGACTCAGGGAGGTTGTTAGGAACCAAGCCAACTGCAGGGAGGGAGAGAGGCGAAGTTCCAGACCTGGCAGATGATAGGTATGTTGGGGGAGTTAAGAGGAGATAAGGCTGAACACACATGATGTCCTTGAAAGGGCCAGGCCTTAGGCGCCTCTACTGCAGCAGCCTGTTGGACTCACCCTTACCACTGGAAAGGCATAGTACTTAAAAAGAAAAAAAACAATAATTATATATATATATATATATATATATATATATATTTTTTTTTTTTTTTTTTTTTTTTTTTTTTTTT
>NW_026585685.1:5370753-5398277 GCF_907164565.1 Psammomys obesus | reverse complement strand
ATTTTTTTTTTTTTTTTTTTTTTTTTTTTTTTTTTTTTTGAGGTAATGTCTCACTGTGTAGCTCTGGCTGTCCTAGAACTCACTATGTAGACCAGGCTGGCCTTGAACTAACAGAGATGCACCTGCCTTTGCCTCCCAAGTTTAAGGATTAAGAATTAAAATTTACAAATTTACATTTACTTATTAGTGTGTGTGTGTGTGTGTGTGTGTGTGTGTATGTGTATGACATGTGGAGGTCAGGACAATGTGTGGAAGTCAGTTCTGTCCTACCATGTGGCTTCCGGAGTTCCAGCTCAGGTTGTTGGTGTTGGTGGCAAGCACCTTCCCCTGCTGAGCCATCCTACTGGTGCAGCCCTTGGAATTTAAAAGGGAAAATGTCCCATTTAAAAACCCATTCTAAAAGCCCACACAGAGCCTGGTGCAGGAACTCAGGCCTTAAGAAGGAATGAGGGAAGATAAAGAGCCACACAATCACAAGCCTCGTCTTAATAATGCACATACAGTCAGCACACCAGGTGACTGTTAATCCCATTCCAGGTCCCCCCTGGCCCTCTTAATGGCTTCCAGCCATTTCCTCTTGGGATCTGGCCAGCATAAGCTCAGGAAATGCGAAGTTTTAATTCTGGAATCAGTAAAGCATATTAGCAAAGGAAATCCACAAATAAAAAACAATCACGTTATGAATTTCAAAGCCACGGGAAAGGACCGAAGGTCAGACCGTGAACTGCTGGGGCAGAAGTCCCTTCATTCATTTTGTGCAGCTCTTGACTGCTGACTGACTCACTACACTGCACTGCGGGATGTTTTTCAAGAACATTCAGATTGAGATGATTTTTCTTCCTTCTTGACAGGGGTTCCCCAAGTGCTAGGATCAAGGGCGTGTGCCACCAGTGCCTGGCTTCTTTTAAATGAGTCTGCTTTGTGT
The DNA here is from genome assembly GCF_907164565.1 of Psammomys obesus. Taxonomy (NCBI): domain Eukaryota; kingdom Metazoa; phylum Chordata; class Mammalia; order Rodentia; family Muridae; genus Psammomys; species Psammomys obesus. The sequence continues at coordinate 5,397,352 of NW_026585685.1, read as the reverse complement.
GTGGGGAATCCACATGCACAAGGAAGGGTGCCAGGGTACCAGCCTTGAGCATCATCCCCAGGAACACCTCTCCTTCCCTTGACACAGGGTCTCTCACTGGTCTCACCCATTAGGTTAGACTATTAGGAAGCAAACCAGGGTCCCTCCTGTCTCTGCCTCCCAGGTGGGTCCTGGGGATTCCCGGCAGAGCATAGAATGTTCTCTTCTGAGGCTCAAGTCTGGTCCTATTTATGAGGCAAGCTCTTTACCATTTTATTCTGCAGCCTCCTGGCCTCAAACTCACAAACCTTCTTCCCCAAACCATCGAAATGCTGGAGTATTCAGGCATGCCTGGTGCCTTTTTTTTAATACCGTATATACGCTCAGTGGTATGCTGGATGCTTTCACACTTTCTCACAGCAATATCCTAATAAAAGTGACTGCTCAAAAGCACTTTGGGGCAGATGTAGCTCAGTTGGGAGATTTTTTACCCAGCACCTATCAGGTTCTGGGTTCAATCCCCGGCACTACATAAACCAGATAAGGCAAATGCCTATAATCCCAGTAGGGATTAGAGACAGGAGGATCTGAAGTTCCAAAGGTAACTTCAACTATGAAGTGAGTTTGAGGTCACCAGCCTGGGATACACGAGCTCCTCTCACAGCTAGAAAAAAAAGAGGTAGGAGCAGGCTGTAGAACACCTGTAAGGATATTTTTGTTTGTCCTAGGGACTGGGCCTGTTGCCTACTGCATGCAAGGCATGTGAGAGCTATTCTCAGCCCTACCCTGTTGTGTCATTAGTGTTTATTTCTGACTCTGATTTCAGGATAGTAATGCCCCACACCAGCCCTGTGAGGTGAGCCCTGGGCCTTGGCTTCCTGAGTTAATCATTCACCTGGGGCTGGCTGCTCAGAAGGGAACCATAAGAATGCAGGCTCCAAGACCTCTGCCTACAGGAGAGGCAGATAATGCACACCACTCCACAGCTTCCATCCAGTGCCAGCAGCGCTGTGAGTTACAGATGTTCACTTCCATTTTCCCAGACAGCAATTCTTGGAGTAGGAAAACAATGACCTGACTAGCAGGATGTGGACTTCAAGTTCAGCCTATTCAAGTCAAAGATGTACTTGCCTAGTTAGGACCCCGATTCCAATCCCAAACACCATAAACACAACCAAAGAAGCCCACATCAAAACAGAAACTCTTTTGAGGCAAGGTTTCATATAGCCTAGGCTGGCCTCCAGCTTCTTCTTCCTGTTGTTTTCAATACTCAAGCTGATATCTGCCTGCCTCTGTGCTGGGATTAAAGGTGTGCAATAAAATGCCCAGCGGATGTGCAGATTTTTAGTATAATTACATTTTATAAGCACAAGTGCCCTCAGAGGGTGTCAGCGACCCTGATCTCCAACTCTTTATCCTCTTGCCCTTAACACACACTCAACTCTGGCTTCATTTGCCCAGGACACAACTTTCTTCTTGTTGCAAGGGCATTAGGGTTTTTCTTTTATCCTCTCTTGAAAGCCAAGGCTCTACTACATTTTCCTTTTAGGGCGGGGATAAGGGCTAGGCGGCAGAACATGGGTTCAATTCCCTAACACACCACAGCAACAAAATATGGAAATTATTTTGGAAATACATGGAAAGCAAAATTCAGCATGGCGGTGGGGTAGAATGTGTACCTTGCAAGCACAGGCAAAACAAATGAATAAACCTTTGAATGGCAGGGAGAAAACTTCTTCCATTTTTTAATCTAGACTTAAGGACTTGGCCCGGGACAGAAAACTTCTAGCCCAGGTCACTTACTCTTTATATTTCTTCTCCTGATGAATAATCATTACAATCTTATAGAAACCTACTTACTGTGAGTAGGGCATTTCTTCCCCACGAAGGGAGCATGATAGTAGCGCAAACAAGCAAGAAGCCATTGCACTGCAAAGAACTGAATTTATCTAATCCCAGGGGCAGGATACCAATAATTAATACTTGATATAAAACATTCTGATGCTCAGGGTGGGTAAGAAACTTGTGTGAGCTTCAACTTGGACCCAGACAGTCAATACAAAGTAAACCAAAATTCTTCACACTTGATATGTTGGGGACTCAGGGCTTACTGTGAGCTTAGTGAGAACCCTTGACCTCAAATTTCCAGATTTCACATAAAGTGTATACAACACACATATACATACTCAAAAACAAAACAAACCTAAATAGCAAAAGCCAGCTAGCCAGCCAGCCAGCCAGCCAGCCAGCCAACCAACCAACCAACCTCCATACTCACACATGCTTTTGTATGGAGTAAATAGTGATGGAAGCTAAAAGCCTCAGCCAGAGCCATTAATCCCAAAACTTGGGAAGCAAAGGCAGGAGTATCTCCGAGTTTACACAGAGCTCCAGGACAGCCAGGTTACATAGAGAGCCTGTGTCAGAAAGTAATGTGCTGAACCTACCTGGCCATCCCCGAATCACTCTAGTCCAGATACTACCTGGCCTCAGGCCAGGCAAGTTTGGGTTGTCATTTCCCATCAGGTACTGAAGCATCACTCGGTTACCCAAGTCTATCATTAACTTCTTTCTTCATGGCTTCCAGGCACTGTGCCTGATTTGTTACCCTGTAAACTATGTGCTAGGGAGGATGCAGCTCAAGACATTCAGGTTTTAAGATAAACACTCAAACAATACCTCGTCTGTCACTCTGAAATTCATACGTTGGTGTCTGCCTCTAAGCCCAGCACTTGGAAGGCGAAGGCAGGCGGACCTCTGAGCTCCAGGCCAGCCTTTTCTACATAGTGAGACCTCGTTTAAAAAAGATCTGCTATACATGAACGAGGACACCAATAGGCATGCTAATGTGGAAGGAGGTCTTCCCCTCACACAAGTAACATATGGCCCAAGCAGGTTGTATTTCTATATTTAGGAACATGTATACAATTATAAAGAAAGAGACCATAAATTTCAGTGAGAACAAGGAAGGATGTACATGGGAGGGGTTTGAAGGAAGAAAGGTAAACAACGATTTAACTATAAACTAAAAACAAAGCAAAAAACCCAAACCAACCAAACTATTCATCTCAGATGGTAAAGGTGTTCCCAATTTCATTTGTGTGATTTGCTTGTACTCGTCTTAATTTCTAAGCAGACACTACAACCCCGTAAACAGAAATAAAATTTCAAAGGGAACGAGGAAGGGACAGAGGCCTGTGCTAACTGTTACACAGACTTCACTAACACTGATCTTGTGTAAATTCCATGGACTGTGGTTATAGCCCAGGGACAGAGCAATTGCCGGAACCAAACCTCTTTAATGGGAAAAACACCAGGACTGAGCACTTAGCAAAGTTTAGTTGCAAGTTCCAGTTTTACGGCAGCTTGGGTTTTGACTACAGATGCAGAACCCTTCTTTCTGAAGACTGAAGGTGATCCTGCATCATACTGCCTGGGGCTCAATCCATCCTGAGCACACAAGACACTTGCCCAGAAAATGCAGCGTTAGCAGCCGAGATGGAACAGGATTTAAACACAACTCCAGATTCCATCCTTAACAGAAACTTCCATTTTTATAGAAAAGAAATGTTCACAGAGATTCAACATGGCTTCACAGAAGAGGCAGAGTACAGACTGCAGTGATATCTGCCGAAACCTTCAAGGTTCCCTCTGTAAATTTCTGCCACAACACTATATATTGCAAGTTTTCCCTTGTGTCATTAAGGCTGACTGCATCAGGCAATAGCAGTTCGAGACACGTGGTTTTAAAGGTTTAAAATCTTTCCCTGCTTGTCTTCAAGGAGAAAAATCAACATAAAATAAGCCACATGCACAAGTCAAGGCATATAAACTGATGATTCAATATCAGAAAGGTCAAAATAAAAAGAAATAAAAATGATGACACAATATACCTCACAAATAAACATGTGGAAGAACTGTTTTCTAAAAATAAAATAAATGCTTTATTTGGAAAAAGTCAGCTTCTTACACAAGGTTGTAAATCTCTATTTTCACCCTGTCAATTACAATGGTATTTTAAATGCATTGAGTACAATTCAGTGTTATATATCTTATCCCTTCTGCCTCTATTTAGAAGACATCGGTTAAAAAAAAATTCAATCTGGTCATCTTTCCTCCTATCCTCATGCTGAACCCATTTTTCTACATTTCAGGGAAGTGAAAGGGTCAGAAAGCTAAGGACTGCGGAGGTAAGACTACGTCAAATAATTGCAAGCATGATAGAAGTTTCTCCTTAAGCCTTGGTGTGTGTTGGCAGGGAGGTGGGTACTTACTGAAACCAAACCCACCCAAGAAGTCCCTCCCAATTTTATCTTTATTGGCTTCCTTGGGGCCAAATTTTGGCTCTCTTGATTTCAAAAATACTGAAAAACAATGTAAAAAACAAATAGCATACACTTCCTGTCTGTACTGAGTATCTCACACACAGCTCTAAACGAGGATATAAATGGAACTATCAAAAAAATCAAAAGAGAAAAGTTTCAGAGGTTAAGGAGGGCTCCAGGGTACTGGTGGGGTGTGGCTCATGGTACAGCATGCGCTTAGCATGCTTGTGGCCTTGGGCTCAATCCTCAAGACCCCAAAGCCCCCAAACCCACACACTCAGATTCCAAGAGTCTCATATCCATATCATAACTAGGGTATTGGGAAAACCTAAGATGAATTCAGCTGATGCTTGAAATACCTGTCTACGTGAAATCAGACGTGTTGAAAAAATGTTTTATAGATTTTAATACTTTCTCAGTTGATTTCAAAAATGGCCAATAACCTCTGACCCACTCCATGTCTCTGGATAGGAGCAAAGGTGGCAATTTAGTGACAACACTAGCACTAGGCTTGGAGTAAGCATCTGAGAAGACAAGGAACCCAGCAGGTGACAGACTATGGCTGAAACAGCCAAGATGTTTCCAGAATTATATGTTCTAAATTTCTTAAATATATACCTAGCAGGCACATACGCCAGGCAACTATGATGCTAGAAAAATACTTGAGTCAGTATTTTATAAACCTCCTACTTTTAACCAATATTTCTATTGATAAATGTTCTGGTAACAATGTCTGACAAAGCATTACAAACAAAACGAGATTAAGGTTAGAGTTACCTCAAGCAAGCTAGTTGTTATTTTTCCTTTCAAAATGACATTGAAAATAGATGAATTCAGCAGAATGGTTTTAAAAGTTAAGGCCCTCTAAAGAGTTCTAAAAACTAAAACTTAAGGCACATATTATAATCTTCATGACACTGTTAAAAGCTAAGATTAAAACAAAACAAAACAAAACAAAATATCCCCACTTCTTTCCCATATCCTTTGCCAAACACTCCCTACCTAAAGCATAGTATATTTTAAATTCAGGGATTGGTAAGGAGTGGAAAAAAAAAAATCCACCAATGAACACCTGGTAGGTTTTCACACAAATGTCCACTGTCTGCATTAAGCACCACTGGTAGACTAGAGGCCAGCAGGATGGTTTCAGATGTTTGGGTCACACACTGCTCTACTATTCGCTTCACAGGTCAGACAGGACTCTCCTCCTCTGCAGGGTCTCCGGAGCTATTCTGCTGTGGCGTGGACTGTGCAGCTTTTGTTGCCTCCTTTGGCTTTTCATCAACATCTGTGCTGGCGTCGTCCTCTTTACCTTCCCGTTTTTGCTTCTCCTCTGCTTTCTGTTCTCTGGCCACCAGTCGATAGTTGATGCCCATGCCAATGAAGAGGTACATGCCTGCGATGATGAGGATCACGCCACAAGCCCAGTACGTGTATTTGTAGTCTCCATACATGTCATTGAGGCGGCCTGAAGATGCAGAAAACAAGGCTCTGTGGGTAAGAACGAACAAAGGATACCTCTCTCATAGTGTAAGGATCCACTCAGGAAGATGCCAAACCAGCCTTCAAAGAGCCCAGGAATGAGGCATTAGTACAAAATTATCTCTGATTTTGACTGGCCTTATACTTTCTATTTTCAAATTGAAAACAATCAACTCTGCAAATCCCAATGATAATGGTCAGAGAACACAATCCATTCTCTCACTACACAATTGGAAAAACTGTAATTCAAAGGAAGTTTGAGAGTGTCCAAGGCTACACAGATCTACTCCAGTCACCAAGGCCAATGCTCTTTATCAGCGCTTCTGCGGAACACTTGCTCTGTAGCCAACAGTACTCTCAGCACCAAATGTGTAATGAAATGTATCTTCCAGTGGTTACAGAAACTCAAGCACCAGAACAGTAATAACTTCAAGGTTACAGGCTAGCCAAGGAGTGCAGGGGTCCAAGGTGGGGCCTGAACCTGCCACCTCTGCTACAGGAAACCTCTCTACTATTTATTGACAACAAATGAATTTGGAAAATGGCTCATCACATCCTCTCCCAAAAGCTTGTGTTGTCTGACGGTAATGACACCACTTGACCAATTTGAATGGATCTCTATATGGCTATCACACAAACAGACAAGTGCTACATTGTGGGTTCTGGTACCAGAACATGAGTGATGGAGACTAGCGAGTGGGTGAAGAATGCTGCTTCTATTGAAACATCACTTGAGCTGAGACAACAGAAAGAGGGATCTGTCAAGGAAAAGAGGGTGGAGAGGCTCTAGGCCTGAACAGCCAATGCAAAGGCACAGGTAGTGTATGAGCAGGAAAGCAAGGGTTGGGTGCTAGAGCAGAGAGCAATGGGCCAGGTAGGAAGGTTGGAGAAACAGGTAGGGCCAAGCTCTGCAGAGCCTTGGAAGCCACATTAGGAAATGGGATGCTGAAGGAAGACAGGAGTTTGTAAAAGGGTGAAAGACATGGTAAGGGGCAAACCAGGAAGAATGGAAGATGGAAACTGATATTTGTAATTTACCAGGGAGGACCTGGAAAGGAGCACTATCAAAAGCCACCTCTAAGCATGGTGACACCTGCCTATAAACCTAGCACTTAGGGGAGGACATGGAAGGGGTCAGGAGGTGTTCCGGGCAATCTTTGGTTATAGAACAAATTTAAGGTCAACTGGTTGATTAAGATCCTGTCTCCAAATAAATCGCCATGAATATCTTAAAAGGAAGTAGGAACATGAGATGATCTCATCGTGCAGGCCAATGCTGATCTTGAACCCAAAACCATCTTGCCTTAGCATCCAAGTGCTGGAGTAACAGGTGTGCACCACCAGCCCAACTTGGGACTTTAAAAAAAAGATCAAGCCTAGTGGTGGTGGTAGTATGTGCCTTTAAACCCAGAACTTTAGGCTCCACCTCCCTCTGAGTTTGAGGCCAGCCTGGTCTACAGAGAAAGTTTCAGGACAGCAGAGCTACATAGAGAAATTTTGCTAAAAAAAAAAAACAAAAAACAAAAACAAAAAACAAAAAAACACAAAACCCAAATCAAACAAGCAAACAAAAAGAAAGTTTAGTAACCCAAGCTCTCAAATTATATAACTCATAAACTAATGTAGCTAAGCCCAATTATCCCACCTTCTGAAGCTTTTGCCTCTACTTATGAAACTGCTACTAAAATTACCCTAAGCTTTGCGAGATCCAAGATACACAGTGGTTAGGACAGTCGCTGGTGCACTTTCAAAAGGTCAAAGAGCTACTCTTCTACCTGACTATACTGAAATGCACCATATTACTAAAATGCTTTAAAGGTAGAGCTGCTGTTTTCAACAGTTTTATAACCAGATCAGAACACAAAACATAGGGAGATATACGATACCTAAAAGTGGTGGCCCCAGGAGGACAGGACAGCACTCCACAATGGTCACCAAGCCCACAGCACTGGAGAACCTCTGGGGTCCAACAAGGTCCATCAACGTTTCAAATAATACAGAGCTGAGCCAACCAAAGGCAAATCCAAAGACTCCGGCGTAGACACAGAACCCAATGTAGCTTGTAGACAAAGGTGCTAGCAAATGGCACACTCCATTTGCTACAACAGAAGCTGCGAAGAAGTACTGGATCCGAGGTCTGATCCACTTGGTGTTGGCTGCAAGTCCCATGGAAGGTCTGGCTACCATATCAACAAAAGCCAGAATGGAAAGGAGGAAGGCTGACTTCTCGCTGGAATAATGCTTACTCTTACCATAGTTACTAAGAAAGACCAAAGGGGTAAAGAGGCCAAAAAACATGACCACATTTCCAGACAGATACAGCAAAAAGCCTCTGTGGGCAAACAGGGACAAGTCCAGGAATTTATTAATTGTCTGTAAGACCGTCCGCTTTTCTCCTTTGGGGCCTCCTCCAATGAGATCTGTATGTGCATCAGACTTTCGAGATTCCTGAAGAGATTCTTTAGATGCTAGTTTCTCTATCTTGGTTGGTTTTGGCCCTATTGGTCGCATCAGGGACCCAGCTACACAACAGTTTAGTAGGAGGCCTCCAAGAATTAAGAAGCTTCCTCTCCAGCCAAAAATACCAAAGAAAGCCTGATTAAGTGGAGCCAGGGTAGAAAGGAACACAGGGCTGCCTGCCATGGCCAGTCCATTGGCCAATGGTCGCTTCTTGTAGAAATACTTGCCAATCATGGTCAGAGCTGGGTTCAAGTTGAAAGCAAGCCCAAGACCTAGGGAAAAGGAGCAAAGATAACATGGTGTCATAAACAGGAGTATCTTTGAAATTATTTACCAAGCAAAGACAAAAGAGGAAGTGGGGTGGCCAGGTGTGGTGGCACATGCCTGTAATCCCAGCACTCAGGGAGGCAGAGGCAGAAATAGGTGGATCACTGTGAGTTTGAGGCTAGCCCAGTCTACAAAATGAGTCCAAGACAGCCAAGGCTACACAGAGAAACCTGTCTTGAAAAAACAAAGATTAAGTGGGGCTAAAGAGATGGCTCAGTGCCTAAGGTCACGTACTGTTCTTGCAGAGGATCTGAGTTGGAGTTCCAGCATCCACACAGGGAAACTAACAATCACCTATAACTCCAGCTCCAGGAATTGTGATGCCTGTGACCTAGCTAAACCTGGTCCCTTGTTCCAGCTATATACCATAAGCCCTGTCTTTATTCAGCTATGTATAATTAACCCTGCCTTATTTAACTGTATAGAGTAACCATGCTGAGCTTCCTAGAGTTGCCTATCTGACCTCAGCTTTGCTCTGTATATAACTGTCCCCTCTTCATTCCCTCACTGCCCCAATCAGATCAATCCCTGGAGCAGGGCTGGACATTACAAGCTTTGTTCTGTCTCAAATACTGAATGACATTAAAAGCTGTTCATATGGTTAACTGAAAGAAAATAATGACAAAATATACAAAATCCTTTTTGGTCTAAACAAGCAAACATTAAAGGGTTAGGCTTGTACATTGGCCATGTTATAATATTCAACAGGTCATTTTCTTAATTTGATGACTAAATTGAAAAATGAGAAGGCTTATCAAGAGTACCCGTAAGAGCTGGGTGTGGTGATACACATCCTTATCCCTAGCACTCAGGAGGCAAAAGAAGGTGGCAAACTCTTGAGTTTGAGCCCAGCCTCGTCTACACAGAAAAACTCTGTTCGGAAAAAACAGAGTACCCTTAACTTTCAGACATGTTATCTGGATAGCACACTGTCCTATTCCTTTTAGGGAAAAGAGAAGGACAGAACAGCCAGTGACTAACCTTCCACAAATCACTGCGTAACTTTTATCTCACCTTGTCTATTCCTTTTACTGGTCTTCTCTGTGTAGTCCTGGCTGCCCTGGAACTCTGTAGACCAGGCTGGCTCTGCCTCCCTATTGCTGGGATTACAGGCCTGCGCCACCTGCCTTGCTATCACTGTCTATTCTTAAAAGGATGTGATTCTCTCTTCATTAAGTCAAGTCAGCAGCGACCACATGTTGTATAGTAGCACTTTATCCCCTTAACTCCAGCATGGGGAGGGCACACAGAGGCAGGGGCTCCGAGCTTGCGGCCAGTCTGCTTTACATAGCAACTTTCAGGCCAGCCAAGGATACACAGTCAACCCTATCATGTAAATAAAACAATTTTGTATGTGAGTGTGCACACAGACCATGGTGTGGAGGCTGCCCCTACTGGAGCCCTCTCCTTCCTTATACCATGTGGGTCCGGGGGAAGACTCCGGCTATCGCTTTAATCACTGAGCCATCTCGCTAGTACTCACTAGCAGCTCCCTAAAATGACAAGTGTATCATCAAACAGTGACAATAAATAAATAAGTAAATGAATAAATAAATAAATAAGTATGAAACGAAATGAACCTGTAGCCACTCACCTCCAATAACACCAATGCACAAGTAAAGTTCCGGCACTGTGTTACAGAAAGAAGCTGCGATCAAGCCACAACCAGACAAGCAGCCACCAGCAATCATTACTGGGCGGCTGCCATATTTATTCACCAGGATACTGCTGATAGGACCTAGGAGAGAATAAAAAATGTGGTATAAATTCCCGTATCCACACAAGAAGAAACAAATGTGAAGGCGGGTCATTTCAATTAGAGAACTAATGGTGTCCATCACCCATGGTTCGTAAGCCTGACAGTGCACTGTTGGCCGCTATGTGAGGCACGGTGCCCTCAAACTTTGCCTTGCTGGCTATGCTTTGCTTATCTTATGTAAACAATAACAAAAAGAAGAAAAGCTAACTCCTGCTGATTACAAAATCACATATTAAATTTCATTTATTTGGAATTGTAATAAAACACCTGAGTTTCACACTTCATAGATATGGACTTAAGGAAAGAATGACAGCTTACCAGACATTGTAATCTGCCTGATTACAGTAGATGACTGGAAATAAGCAAGGCTCTGGGTTTCATCTTCACATAGTAGGGGAAAATCGTGTAAAAATTCAACCCAAAAGCAAGAGCATTTACAAAGTGAATAAATTATAACTAATAAAAAATAAAATTTTCAAAAAAAAGCAAGAGTATTGAGAGACAGGGCCTGTAGGAAGTAACTGCTCAGAGCCTCGAAAGTCTATCAGGTATCTTTAAGAAAGAAGCCTAAGGGAGCAGATCTTTCCTTCTGCCACATGAGGTGGCCTGGAAGGCTATAAAGAGCAGGCCCTCGCCAGAGGCCTAATGAACAAAAATCACCACTTCATAGGGTCGCAGATCATTTGAAAACTTAAGTTTGGAGTCTGCATAGTGTCAAAGAACTGGACACTGACAGAATATCTGTACAATATTTTCATATGAATTATTCATGACATTTGATATAGCCAAAGTCCTAAAATAAATATTGCCCTGCTATTGTTCCATGAAGTTTAAGTTAGTTATCAATTTCATAATATCTGAAGTTCCCCCAAAAGGATAAAAACTAATCAAAAGCAACTAAAATTTTTCTTTGGCCACATGTGGTGCCTCACACCTTTAATTCCAGCCTTTAGAAGGCAGAGGCAGGAGGACTTCCGTGACTCTAAGTTACAGGACAGCCAGGGCTTCACAGAGACCCTGCTTCAACAAGCAAACAAACAGGAAACAAGAGTGCCCAGGTTAAAGGACTGATAGTTGTAAACATGATGAAAATTCTTAGGGGTGTATTATTTAGAAAGAATGGTCCTGATTAACTATCATTAAAACAGAGAGGGGTAGTTAGCAGGCACACTGTCACATGAACTTAGAGATGCCGCGCAGGTTAACTCATTAACTGGGTGAGAACAAAGGAGGAACCATCCCCAAAAGAAAGCACCATGTGCAGTGAGTGCAACTGACCTTCCCCCAAGCTCTGGCAGCTAGATGAATGACACTCTGGCTGGCAGTCTACGCGAACATGCAGAACACTAGTGTGGCTCTGGGTGTTTACACCAATTTGTTTTGGCTACCATAATCAAAACCTGTTTACAGAGATTCTGGCAAAAAAAGAGTCCAAACCCTAAAGATTACTAGCCCTTGAAAACTATAATGTCTGTGACTAGAGATGGCTCAGTGGTTATGAGCACTTGCTCCTCTTTTTAGAGGACCTGAGTTTGGTTCCTAGCACCCACAATGGGCGGCTTACAACTGTCTACATCTCCAGCTTCAAAAGTCCCATTGCTGTCTTCTGGCCTCTGTGCCACTACACTCACATCACAAAACCACAAAGAAAGTGACATATAATTTAGCCCTGAAAATTTATTTTAAAACATATTTATATAACCCAGAGACCTGTGTTTAAAAATGTTAAAGACAATAGTGACACATGTCTTTAATCCCAAGGCAGAGGCAAGCAGATGTCTGAATTCCAAGACATCCAGGCCTACATAGTGAGAATCGTGCTTTCAAAAAACAAGGGAGAGGCCAGGTGGTGGTGGTACATGCCTTTACTCCTAGCGCTTGGGAGGCAGAGGCAGGTGGCTCTCTGTGAATGACGCTAGTCTGTCTATTGAGCTAGTTCTAGGACAGTCAGGGAAACACAAAGAAACCCTGTCTCAAAAAACCAGCCCCCGCCTCAATTATGACTTCAAGTACACAGTGTTGTCCGTGGGCTTACATCAAAAAGAACAGCAGAATTAGTGTTCTCCCCCACAACAAGCAGCTCAGAGCTGCACGCGCTCCGGAGACCTCGTAAGGACTGCTGCTGGATCTGCCACCAGTTTAGCAGCCTAAGGCTAAGTTATTCACCATTGACAAGTAGAATCTTTCCTGTTAAACAGCTACACGTGAGTATAATCTGACAGTGAATTCTTAGCAAAAAATATCTTGTTAGATGTCCCATAAGACAACATGGAACCCTGCCAACCCAGCTAAACAAAAACGATCTGCCCCAGAACTCCTACTAAACAACCAACCGCAAGTTTTATGGCAGGTTTAACTTTCATGTTTAATTGTGGTTTGATGTCTCCAGGTAAAACAAACAGTGTTTTAAATAGGCAACTTATTTTCTACATAGCCTCCACACCATGCCAAAGAAAACAAAGGGGTCAGGGGAGACGGAATTCAAGTTTAAGTACGGCTGAAATGCTTTTAGAACCCATAACATCACAGGAACAAGGGAAGACCTTATTCAGCTTTTGTCGCTGGGTGTGTGCACGGGCCAAAGAGGTGCCAGCTGTCTTCACCGCTTCATGACTGAGGCACAAGCCCAGTCCCTAAAATTACAGATTTTACTCTAAACTATACATTATTCCAGACATTTGAATAGCTTTATAAAATCTTGCAACTCAGTATTTTAAAATGTTTACTTTTCAAGTATTTGGCAGACGGCAAGAAAAACCAGGTTTGCACACATCATTTTACGAGAGCTTTTAAAACACAGCTAATACTTGAGCTCCTCACACTTTCATTTCTGTTCCAAAAACCACAATGGAATGAAGGGAGTACGAGCTGCCAGTGTTATCAGGGACAAAAAGCATGCTGTAATAGAAAACTTCAGGAAGTAACACTTCAAAGCGCCTCATTGAGGAAGATATTAAAATGCCCAGACTCTGGCTACTCAATGTAAGTTAAGAGAGCGGTGGGTACTTACCTCCAGCATACATGACGGCCAGCATGATGGATGAGATCCATGACACCTCACTGGTAGTTGCACTGAATATAACTTCAATTTCTTTAAAGAAGACAGTGATGGATTTGGGAAACGCGTAAGAGAAGCCGATGGAAATGAAAGCTCCGACCACCACTGCCCATCCCCAGCCTCCATCTGGCGGGGTATATCCGACCGGTCCTCCAATTGCAGGTGGCATTTTAAGTGGAGATGTATTCCAAAATGCAGTGCAAATCTAGTAACTGAAGGATATGAAATGGAAAAAAAAACGTCAACAGAATAGCCCTCACAAATTCTTTTTCTGTAATAACATACATATTTGCTTGGCTTGATACGTGTCCATACTGAATGCCTTTTAACAATCAGTGACAAAGGAGATCTCTTGTTGGGGTATGTTTACTCAGGCCAGGGAAGGGTGCATAGTTAAGACCCTGTCTCCTAAAGGGAGGGGGAAAAGGTTTCTTTGAATTTTACTCTGTGATCTTTTTTAAATGGTTCTCTGGTTATCAGTGTCGGGCAGTAACTCTTTGTGGAAAATAAGCACCACTTACTCTAAAACGGCCAGTTCTCACAAGCACATAAAACCGATTTCTGTCAATAAAACCCCAGCCAATTGAAATCAATGTGCAGATACCTACTGTGTGACACCATCCCAATTCTAACTTGGAAAACAGAAAAGAAAGAGTTTAACTGTACAGATGAGATAAGGTTAGTGACCGTTCCGAGAACTTTTTAAAAAACTGGTTGTCCTGAGAATCTCATGCAATCCAGACTGCCTTCACACTCTTACGTGGCTGAGGTTGTCCTTGAACTCCTGATTTTCCTTCTACAAGTGCTGGAAATATATTTTTTCTACACACCCAGTTTTGTTAATACTATGTAAAATAATGAGTTTCACTGACATTTTCACATAATTTGCTCATATCTGCGCCCCCATTGTCTTGTCATCAGTCTGTCCCATTCTCCCCAAATCTCTATTCTGCCCTAAGATCTTATGACATACACAGGTGTGTTTAGAGTCCACCTAAGACAGAAGACACGACATCTCCCTTTTCTCACTTCAGTGTTCTACCCTAACCTCTTTTGATTTCTGGCACAAGGCTCTCCCTAGATCTACGCAATCACAGGAAACATTTCTCTTCCTTTGAGAACCCAGATTTTTACTGTAAGGGACAGAGAACCACAGTGCGACCCAGGATGAGTAAACCAAACCTTTCTTCAGTAATGTGGGTAGGTCAAAATGACCCCAGGGACCTGTTCTTATTAAAAAATACAGTTTTTACTTAAAGGTTCTTTCTAAATATAAGGATGTGGCTGATCCTTCTTTTAAAAACATAGCCTGTGTGTGTGTGTGTGTGTGTGTGTGTGTGTGTAAATCTGTTGTAGAGAATAGATAAAAACATTTTTATAAGCTAAAGTTTCTTAAAAGTTGAACCTGACTGAATAATAAAAAGCTCAACACAGCCGTGCTATTGGATTTAAATCTTTGAAGTACAAGTGCTCCAGGCACTCACTTTCTCTCCCCTTTATCTAACCATAAAGAGACTACTTAAAAATTTCCAGAGAACTACTGAAGAGATCAGGAGTATTTACATATATAGAATAACCCCTACACACAGACAGTGCTGTGTAACACATCAAGCCCTGACTAGAACAGCAATACGTGCGGGACGTGATTAAACTCCGCGCTTAGCTGCCAGCTATGATTTGTCCCAATTAAAAGACAGTTCTAATTTTTAGTCATGAAGACTTGCCTCATCAAGTTAAATAACACCTTTTCTACAGAATCCAGATTTTCAACTTAAGTAACTTTAGAAAGAGTCACAAGTAAGAGTTTCCAAAATATTTTAGGGGGTGGGGGGGGGGAGGGGAAACAAACATTCAAAAACCCACAAACAGATTCAATATAATTCTACCATCTGACAAATAATTGTTACAATTAACATAAAAATTCTAATTAGAAATCTCCATTTACCACCTCCCCCTGATGGGGGAGCAGCCTTACCAGGCCAGAGAAAGACAATGCAGCCAGTCCTGATGAGACCTGATAGGCTAGGGTCAGAAGGAAGGGGAGGAGGACCTCCCCTATCAGTGGACTGGGAGAAGAGCATGGAGGAGGTGAGGGAGGGAGGGTGGGATTGGGAGGGGAGGAGGAAGGTGGCTATAGTAGAGATAAAGTGAATAAACTGTAAATAATAAAAATCTCCATTTACACCAGCAGTTCTCTAACTTACACAGAAGGCCTCACCCCAAAAGTAAATCACAGGACTTGACCTTCTGCCTGTAGTTCAGGAAAAGGGAACACATACAAACTTCACATGTTAAAACTCAGGCTAAATGAACATAAGTTTTAAAGGTTTTGATCTTACACTGTGCAGCAGTTTAAGTGTTATTGCCTTAAAGTAACAGAGGGATTAAACTAAGGGAGAGAATAATGAGAAAATGTGCCTTCTAAGAAGCCAAGCATGGTGGGGCATGCCAGAAATGGCAGCACTCAGGGCAGGAGACTTAGCTCAGGCAGGTACATGACTATAAAGCAACACCACAAGGGAGTAGGGCAGGAAACAGACACTAGGAAATAAGCTCTGCACCACTCTTTCACTGGAAATGACAGTAGAAACAAAAGCTTTGTTTTGTTTTGTTTTTTGTAGCCTTGGCTGTCCTGGAACTCATTCTGTAGACCAGGCTGTCCTGGAACTCACCTGCCTCCTGAGTGCTGGGATTAAAGGTGTGCACCACCACCGTCCAGCATCTTATTGTTTACATTTTTATTGTTTTTATTTTTCCTCAGATGTGGTCTTACTATATAGCCCTGACTGTCCAGGAGCTCACTATGTACACCAGACTGGTCCTGAATGCTGAGATTCAGCTGCCTAACTGTTTGGGAATTGTTTCAAACCATTAATCCCAGCACTTGGGAGGCAGAGGCAGGAGTATCTCTGTGAGTTATGAGGCCAGTTTGGTCTGCATAGTGAGTTCTAAAAACAGCCAGATCTACATAGTGGGACCCTGTCCTCCCAACTCCCCCATCCCCCCAAAAAGCCCCCCCCCCCATTATACTAGTGGGCTGGAGACATGGCTCAGAGGCTAAGAACACATACTGCTCTTGCAAAGGGCCTGAGTTCAGTTGCCAACAGTCACAGTGGGTGCTTCATGTAAGCCCCAGGCTATCCAACTCTGAGGCACACACAACCACAGGATCATTCTCCCACAGACACGGGGGTTAGGGGATATGAATGCAAACAAACCCAACCACCATTTCCTAAGGGGAAAACAGCCAACTTGTGAATATAAAAGATATAGAATGTATCTAAAGCTCCTTATACATTACTAAGCATAAACTACTAGTGTTAGGCTTCAAATTCTGACAATCAGATCCATAAGGCTTATTTAACCTCCCATTAAACTGTTTTGACCTAGCTCTCTGTCCTCTAGAATAGCTCCAAGTTAACTTCACTAGGAAGTCTGTCTGTTCTTTTGTCTTTTTTGCACATTAAATTGAATACAATCACACACACACACACACACACACACACACAATGAGAGAGTGAGAGAGTGAGAGAGAGAGAGAGAGAGAAGAGAGGAGGGAAGGAGAGATTATGAAGGAATTAGGAAGTGTATCTTGGTCACAGAACGTAAACGTGACATGAACAGGCCCCTAGGTTTAGTCCCCAGCAGTTAGTCACTGCCTCCCTAACCTCCACCCCCACCCCAAAGAGGAAAAAAAAAAAAAAAAAAAAAAAAGGAAAAAGCATCTATGAAAAAGCAGAATTCTGAATACTGGATCTGACTCACAAAATTATAGCATGTTTAGTTTTTCATCATACTATATAAAGACACAAAGTGTAATCTTGCCTCTACAAACTTCTTGCCTCTGCCTTCAGAATATCGGAATTAAAAACATGCACCATCTTGCTCAGCTGACACTGTTGATAAGACACCACACTATTTGGCTAGTATAAAAAACAAACTCCAAAGTTGCCCTCTCTTTCATACACAGCATGAACACAGCCCATCCAAATAATTTAAAAATGTCATCAGTCAAGACATAAAAGCAGCACCTGGAGAGATGGCTCAGTGGTTAAGAGCATTGTCTGCTCTTCCAAAGGACGAGGGCTCAATTCCCAGCACCCACAGGGAGCTCACAACCGTCTGCAATGCCCATTCCAAGCGATTTGACACCTTCACATTAATGCACATAAAAAATAAATTCTAAAAAAAGACAAAAGCAACCTTGTCAATCAATGGTACCCCATGCAATGGAGTATTAATAAGCCCAAATAAAAAAAGAAAATCATTTGTGACAACATGGATGGAACAAACCCAAGAACATTTGCTGAATAAAATAAACCAGATTCAGAAAGATAAATACTGTAGTTTTGTGTCAGTTCAAGTGTGATACTCTTCTATCTTATGAGTGGCTTTTCGTAAAAGACTTAATGCTAAATACACTGAACACCAACCAGGCAAGCATTCAACCACTGAACCATATACCCAGCCTTTAAACAGCCTTCCTAATTGCTGATGATACAAACCTTACCCTATGTTGTCATTAAAATAATTACTAGGTTTTAATTAGAAATATACAATTTCCAAATGAGTATTTGATTTTTTTTTTGTTAGAGTGATTATTAAATGACTTGCTTCCCTTCTACTCATCTGAGATTTCTAGGTGACAGAGTGATAATAAAGTACTAATATAATCACAAGAGGCTGTTTCTAATCTGCAAGGATTTCAAACCTGAGGTTCAATGACCTCTTTAGATTCTTCCAGCTGAGCTGTTGAAGAGAAGGTTTGAATGAATTTTAAATATATTTGCTGATGTGAACCTACTGGAAACAGGGCCAGAAAACCCAAGTCAAATTAAGATACCCAAATTAAGATAATTGGTGGCACATACACTTTCTAATTAAAGTACTCTGTCTGCATTTGTGAAAAATCACTCTAGGTGGCCAAAGAATCTACTTATTAACCTGTGACATCATGATTACATAATCCTATGAGGACAAGATCTCTGCTGTGTAGCACCATGATAGGCTCTGCTAGCCTCACTCTCACGAAGAAATAGCAATAACCCTTTCCCTAAAGGCTGTCAGGTTCCTGTGGCAGTTGCGGTAAAATCTGCACACTTTTAAACTGGGAATGGCAGGGCACACCTGTAATCCCAGGAGGCTGAAGGAGGATGAAGGGAGCCACAAATCTGAGGTCGGTGTAATCTGCAAAGTGAATTCAAGACCAGCCTATGCTACAAAGTGAGCCCTATCCTTAAAAAAATAAACAAAAACAAAACCCCCAAAACAAACAACAACAAAACAAGAACAAAACAGATGCATAAAGTAAAATTCAAAAGTAGAACTAAGAACATTTTTTAGTTGGACATTGTAAAGTCCTAGTGTAATAACCACAGCAATGTTGAAATGGTGACAAGTCTGTCTAACAGCTGATAAAGCTAACACAAGAAGCCTACAACCAGTTGAAATTCCAACAAATGTACAAACTCTTATGAACTCCACACATCTTGGAGATTATCCTGCAGGCTGTGAGTTTAAAAACCTATGATAGGACAGGGGGTAGAGACCCCTCCTACAGGAACACAGAAAAGAAAATTAGGTAAAAACATTGCTTTGGTCCTCAAATCTCAGTAACTGGGCTGAAAAGATGACTCAGCAGGTAAGGCACCTGCCACTAAGCCTGACAATCTGAGTCTGATCCCAGGGACACACATGGTTAAGAATCAACTCTTGCAAGTTGTCCTGTCCTCCATAGGAACTACCCAAAACACACACACAGTCTCTCTCAAGAAATGTAATATTAAGAGAAAACAAAAGCCTACCAGGGTGGTGGTGGGGTTGGGGAGAAGCAGGGGCAGACAGATCTTTGAGTTGAGGACAGCCTAGTCTGTAGAATGAGATTCAGGACAGCTGGGGGTACACAAAGAAACTTTGTCTTGAAAAATGAATGAATGAATGAATGAATGAATGAATGAATGAACGAACGAACGAACGAATGAATGGAGAGAGAAAGCTAACTCCAATAACCAAGTTAAAAGACCCTACTCCTCAAGACAGTTTACAAACACAAGTGTGATTATGCTTTCTTTTTAAATCTTTTATTTATTTAAAGAGAAAGAATGTACCTGTGCGAAGGTATGGACACCACTCCCTCGGAGGTCAGAGGAAAACTGTCCAGGGTTGGGTTCTCTCCTGCCACCTTGTGGACCCAGGAGTCTAACTCAAGCGGTCAGGCCTGCAAAGAACTGCCTCTAGCAGCTGCCCCAAGTTTCCACTCTTTCAGCCACAAACTGGCTTCTATCCTGTCATGGTTTGGAAGCAAATGTTCCCCACAGGTTCATGTAGTTGAATACTTAGTCATCAGCTGGTGGTACTGTTTGGGAAGTTGAGGAAGCTTTAGGAGATAAAACCTAGCTGGAAGAAGTGGGTCTAGGGGCAGGCCTGGAGGTTTTACAACTCTGCTCTGCTTCCTCAGTGGCCCAGGTGTGAGCAAGCAGCCTCGTTGCTGCCACCAGTTTCCTGCTGCCTTGCCTTCCTCACCCTGAAATAAAACCTTCCTCCCTGAAGTTGCTTCTTGCCAGGTGGAAACTATGAGGAAAGTAACCAATACACATCGCCAGTATACAAACCTCCCCCCCACAAACACTGCCAGAGAAGTTATATGAGGAAAACAGAATCATGGGAAAGATGTATTTTCAACCAATAATCAGTTATGCAACTTACAATACTAGAATATTTTAAAGTTTTTTTTTTCTGCAAAGGCTAAATCTACCAAATCAAACTGAACGCTATTATGGGTTGTAATCAGCAACAGGATAATAGTGTGACAATAAACAGAACTGGATCCTGCTTGTCTATTTATGGTCAGTGATACCACTTCAAAGGCACAGCCTTCGAAGCCCTTCTCATTACTGTGGAGAAGGTGAGCTCACGCTGTGACCCTGTGAGTGCTGAACTTTGAAACTCTTAGCATGATATTAGGGTTCATTCTTTACCATAAAGGTCTACTGTAAGATCTATGACTCTCCGCCATGCCTCCCCAAAACAAAACAAAACTAAATTACAGGGAGAAAATGCTACCTTGTTAAGACAAATAAATTAAAGAGCATATAGAATTTTAAAAGATTAGTTATAGCAATATGCTTAAGATGATTTAATTTGCCAAGCATGATGGTACATACCTTTGATCCCAGCCCTCAGGATGAAGAGGCAGGTGGACATTCTGATGCCACACTGCTGCACAGTGAGACCCTGACTCAAAAAGACCTAATTTTATCCCAACAAATTAATTTCTGGAAAGTGGGAAACCATGAAAAAAGTGTGTGTGTGTGTACACAAGAAGGCCACAGGTCTGCATGGGTTTTGTTGACACAAGGTCTCTATTTTTGCCTGGAGCTTGTTCAGGTTAGGCAGTCTGGTATTCCAAGTGTGCACTACCATATTGGTTTTGCTTTGCTTTTGGAGACAGGGTCTCTATATATAGCTCTGGCTGTCCTGGAACTCACTATGAAGGGCATGCTGGCCTCAAATTCACAGGAGATCTACCTGCTGCCACCTCCAGAATGCTGCCATTAAAGCCATGTACTCAGCAGTACATGCAGAGCGTGGAAGGGGAGGTGGGCCTTCCCCATCAGTGGACTTGGGGAGGGGCATGGGAGGAGATGAGGGAGTGAGGGTGGGGTTGGGAGGGAATGGGGGGGGGCTACAGCTAGGATACAAGGTGAATAAACTGTGATTAATATACATTTTTAAAATAAAACTTAAAAAGCCATGTACTACCACACTCAGCTCTTTCACATGGGGATTGAACTCAGGTCCTCATGCTTGTGAAACAATCAACTTATCCCTAGGTGGTTTTAATTAGGGAGATGACCAGAACCTGGCAGAACACTAAAGGGCAGAAGAGGATGACATTAGATAATAGAAGGCTGTAGCTTAGTCAGTAGAATGCTTGCTTGCCTAGCGTGTTTGTGGTCCTGGGTTTGGCCTTAGGAACATACAAACCAGGTATGGTGGCTTAGATAATCCTTCCAGTATACAGGGTGTTTAAATCCAGCCCAGGCTACATGACATCCTGTCTCAACAACAGTAATAACACAAGCTAAAAAAGACCACTGCATTAATCACAAAGCAATGTAAACTGGGCAACAACAGAAATGGAGGACAGGCAGGTACACACAAAGGCAAAGAGGATGTGGCAGCTACCTAGGCCTACTAGGGGAAGTACCAAGATGACTTAAGAGGATATAAGTCTGGTTGCCTGGAAAAATGGCTGAGTCACAAAACAGAATAAGTATTACATTAAACATAAATGCCTTGGAGGTAAGTGGAAGAGTAGATCACAGATGAGGCGGTTACCCCATCTCATTTAAATTCTGGAGTCTGGGACCTCTACAGCTTAAAAACAAACAAAAACCCCAAACAACTTGGAGTGAGTCTGAGGACCTGAGCTCAACCCTTGGAACCAAGGTAAGATGGAAGGAGAGAATCAATTCCAACCATAGTTGTTCCTGGGTCACGTGCATATCATGGATCTTGGCACATGTAACTCTCCACACACACACACACATCACGTATACAGTGTTAAATAACACTTAAAATCTAAAGAAATAAAGAAGTCTGGAACCTATCACAGCCACAAAATGAGACTTGATCATGATTTTTTTTCTACCAGGGATCCTTTAAAAGCAGTAAAACAGATAAGCCATCAAGAGCACCACACTAAGAGAACCCATCAGCTTCAGAGACTAACTTCAAAATATGTCAAGTACTTACTGAATGACTGAGGAAATGTTAACACCAAGTGCTAAAAACTTGTTAGTAACTCCCTCTTCTTCCAGTGCGAGGGAATCAAGCCAAAGTCCTCCATGTGCTAGGCAAGCCTTCTACCACTGAGCTATATTGTCAGCTTCAAAGAGTGGCTTTTAAAAGATGTGTCTTGATTTATCTGAGTATTTCTCTTAAAAACCTAGTTTTTCAATCATACACCATACCATATGAAATAAAAACAGTGGCTCATGCCGGTGGTCTTACCATTTGGGAAGACAGGAGGATCATGAGTTCAAGCCATCTTGATACACAGAAAGTAAGAGGCAAGCCTAGGCTAAATGAGAGGGTCTCAAACTCAAACGCACACAAAAACTGTGAGTTCAAGGCTAGCCTAAGCTGCACAGTGGAACCCTACTTCATTGTGTTTTAATGTTCCCTCCTTCAAATTGCACCTTTAATAAAGGTGTTCTGGTTAATAAATTAAGGGGGAATGGTATAAATTAAAGTGCAATTAAACTACTGCCTTTTCAAACCACAGGGAAATGACAGAGCAGGCTGGGAATACAGCAGAAAGGAAAAATGTCTCCAAGGTCTCCAAATAGAAGCAGCAAACATAAAACATACTTGATCTCTCCTCCTAAACTTTTATTCAGAAATAAGAAGCTGACTGCTCTGCTTGGTCTTCAAGTGAGCTTCCAACTAGAGAAAACACAAAGGACAGCAGGCTATGCTAAACTAGGACATGTTAAAACTATGCCAGGAGGACAAATTCAAAATCCCAGATGGGAAAAACCTGAGGAAAAGGGTCTGCCTCCTTCAAATAAATTACATAGACGAAAAACATCAGATTTCAGAGACATCAGCCACATACAGCATAGGACCTTATTTGTATCCTTGATCAAGGGCACAACAACAAAACAAAACAAAAAAACCTCAATACATAAATATAAACACCACTTCGGAAAACCCGGATACTGATGGGTTTTCAGTGACATTAATTTTTAAAGGTAGAATAATGTGATTATGGATTTTTCTGAAGACTTCTATTTTTAAAAGAAAGAGGTGAAAGAGGTGGAGGCAGGAGGATCAGGAGTTCGAGATCACCCCTTGGATCCACCTTGAGTTCCAGGCCAGCAAGGGATACATGAGACCCTAGGTCTCAAAAAATTAATTAAAAAACTTTTAGGTCAGGCAGTGGGGATGCACACCTTTAATCCCAGCACTCTGGAAACAGAGATAGCTGGATCTCAGTGAGTTCAAGGCCAGCCTGGTCTACACAGAGAAACCTGTCTCAAAAAAAACCCAATTATAATAATACAATCTCTTTTAGAACTACATACCAAAATATTTAGAGATGAAATAATTTCCTCTAGGATTTGCTTTATAACAATCCAGCAGAAGCTGAGGAATGTAGGAAGGGATAGCAATGAGACACTAGTGGCTCAACCATTGTCAATTAACATTTTTCCATTCTACTAAGAATGTAGAGCGGAGTAAAGAGGAAACAAAAAATTTCAGCTTCACCAATAAAAACAAGAGAGCAGAAATGGCTTTGAATTTATCTACAAGTTTTATAAGCTGGGCAATTCTGGTGTATGCAGTCACACTACCTCAGGATTCCCACTGGTTAAAATGGAGATAATAAACTTGTGTTTGCTCCAGCTCAGAACCTGAGCCACATCCTTAACTCCAACTCGGCTCCTATGCTCTAAAATACCTAAAACCTATCTGCTTTCCTTTCTCAAGGATTCCCACTAGGTATTCCCATACGGTCCCACTCTAAGAACCCCTCTACCCTGCTTTTTCCCTGTATCCTGCTCAGCCACTTAAACAGCTTTCAACCAACTTCAAAAGTTCACTTGACTGTTTAGTCTTTTCCTGTGTCATTAAAATGACTACAGGCCCTCCATTAGCTGACACTTCTTTTCCCTCATTATTTTTGACCTCTCTATGATTAGTTTCTGGTGAAAGTCTTTCAGTGTCTGCATGGCCCCAGCACCATCTTCAACGGCCTTTCAACCTATCACCTATGCCTACCTAGCTCCCACTGTCAAACCTCAGACTAAATATTATTTCCTCAAAGAGGCATCCTTGTGTTCAAGTTCCATATTCCTAGTCCTCACAGGCAATTAAAAGCACTAAGTAGGCATTATTCAGGAATCCAGACCTTGCACAGAATGCATTCTAGGAATTGAAGCACAATGGGAATGAAGGGTTTAAGAAGTTGGGGAAATATTAATCTAACACTATTTTTTGCCTGAGTTTATAGGTATCCATGTTTACTCTCCTTATGCCCTGCCATCCTTAATCTGTTTAGGATTATGTAAATCTTAAAGCTAAATCTTTAAAACTCAAAATACTCCTCAAACTAAGAACCTGCATATTTAACAAGGTCACCCAATCTGTGAAAAACTAAAAGGACCTACTTAAACCCACAATGAAATTACTGAAATACACTCAATTAAAAAAAATTAATCCTACCTGGGCACGGTAACAGACTGCCTTTAATCCCAGCACCGGGAACACAGAGGCAGGCCTATCTCTGCATTCTACAGTTCCAGGACAGCAGGGCTACCAGAGAAACCCTTTCTCAACAGCCCCCCAACCCCCAATACTACAATTACGGCCTAATATCTTATTGGTCATTTCTTATGGTACTTGGGAGGCAAAGTCGTAAAACGTGGATATTTTTACTTTGTTTTTGAGAAAGGTCTCACTCTGTAAACCTATATACCTCCTGCCTTTACACCTTGGATTTAATTCATGAAAGGCTAAGGGACCGTCGAAAAACAAGACCTTATCTCACACACACACATCCCCAAAGACTTGCATTTGGAAGCCTCAGTTATCAATTAAAATAAATGAACGAGTGAATGAATGAATGAATGTGAGATGCAGTCTCTCTTACCTTATTCAGCGGGCATCTGAGGGGGGGCAAATCACGCTGCTTGACTTAGTTCCTACCCACCATTTCCCAAACTCTCATACAATTACTAATCTCACACGTCAGCATATACTCATTTTGTTTCAAAACCAGAATGACTTTTTTTTTTTCAATGCGGGCGATCAAACTTTGGGGCCTCAGGCATGGTAGGCCAAGGCAGGTTCTCTTAACCACTGAGCTACACACACACACACACACACCCCAGCCTAAATCTAATAACGCCTTAAGATTTCAAAATTAATTATGATTTTAAAAAAAAGTAGCACGTCACTAAGTAACCACTAGCAGTAGAGGGCCGGTTTATAATGAGCTACTGGAAGACGGGAAAAGGCTGAAGTAGTAACACGTGCGTTTCCTGGTTGAGCGATCAGAAACTAGTTTTTGCAACTGCTGGTTGCACCAAATACGTCAACCTAAAAAAGGCTAAAATGCACTCGGGAAAAGGGATGCAACTGGCAGAGAAAGCGTGCTCTGACCAAATGTAACGCTCTTTAAGTCTTCTCTACGGGGATGCCCTGAGACCCCGTGCCCGGGGCGGACGCGCCTAAGCCACAGGTTGGACCACAAAGAGCCCCTATCCCAAACCCCCCCCCCCCCTTTCCTCAAAGTTCACTCAGACCCGTGGTCTTTTAAGGCGGTCGGCAATGCGGTCCTCACACCACCCCAGCAAGGCACCAGGTGGGACACCGATTGGCAGGCGGGGGAGGCTGGGCTGGCATGCCACGAGTTCCAAGTAACTCCCGCCCCAGTCCCGTCCCTCCGAGCAGAAGGCAGCAGGAGAGCACCACGTGAACCGGCCTCGGCTCGTCCCTCTTCCCGATCCAAGCATCTCTCCAGGCGCCTACCGTAGCCTGGACTTGGAAGCGTCTCCCCCAAGGTCACCGGGCACCGTGACCTGACTCCCGCAGCCCGGTGGCCGCCCCGTGACTACGGGGCCCGCGGCTCGGCCGGGAGAGACGGCGTACCCATCGCCTCAAGGTCCCCTTCACCCACGCCACGTTCCGGGGCCGTGCGGCGCCGCGCGCCCACGATGCCCTCTGTCGGGACGTGCCCTCCAGCCACCCGCCCCGTCTGCCACGGGGGACGAGAGTCTCCGCGTGCCTACCGGGCTCCGCGACCCCTCGGGGCACCAAGGGCACCGCAGAGTCCACGCGGCGCGCTGCCGGGCTCAGCCCGCACTGACCGTTATGTGTGCCTCGCGGCGCCCAGAGTATCGCGGGCCGCGGGGCCTCGGAGCCGGGGGTCCCGCTCGCGTCCGCCGCCGCCGGCTTCGTTGGCTGCGGCACCCGAACGGCGGACCGGTCACGTCGCAGCTCGCCACTTTGTCTGGCGGGGCAGGCGCGGCTGCCTTATAACCCGCGGGGGCCGGAGCATGCGCACAGGGGGAGGAGCCAGCCTCCCCGGCCGCCGCCCCCTCCCTGCCATACATCCAACCCAGCTCCGCATCGCGCGCCTCCACGCGCTGCCGGCCGCGCGCGCCCGCCCGCCCGCCCGCTCGGCCGCGCGCGCCGGCG
>NW_026585685.1:5337515-5370353 GCF_907164565.1 Psammomys obesus | reverse complement strand
ACTGGCCCCGGGCCCGAGGGTGTGCCCGTCGGAAACGCCAGGTTTTTGTGGACACTCGATTTTAGGGACGGGATGGAGTTATAGCTAGTGGGTTTGGGACAGATGCAGCTGCACCAGAATGATCTTGTATGATCTTCACAGCCTTGTGAGGTAGGTGCTAACCCAGAGGATTTTGTAAATAAGGAACCTCGGGCTTCACGAGGTTAACTGGCAGAAGTCACCAAGCTAGGAAGTGGCCAGCGTTTAAAGGCAAAACTACAGAGCCTGATGTGTCACGAGCCGTTTCGGTTCTTGACTAAAGATACCCAGATAACCAAAATTTATTGAAGTGATAAACTAGTGAGTATTCTTAATGACTAGGACCCTTGATACATTTTCTTTTGTGGGGGGAGGATGGGTTTTTGTTTGGTTGCTCTCATTTGTTTGTTTGTTTATTTATTTATTTATTTATTTATTTGAAAGACCCTCATGTAGGTAGTTCAACCTGGCCCGGAGCTCACCATGTAGACCAAGCTAGCTTCCAATTCAGATAACAACCTGCCTCCGTCTCCCAACCGCTGAGATTAAAGGCATTCGCCACCACAACCGATGAGGATTGTTTAATTTTGTGTTTTGAGACATGGTCTCACTAAGCAGCCTTGGCTGGCCTGGAACTTATAATATAGACTAGGCTACCCTTGAACTCAACAGGTCCACCTGCTTCTGCCTCCTAAGTGCAGTTATTAAAGGCCTGTACTCGACCACACCCGGTGAGAATATTTTTTTAAAAGAGGTCAGGCCTCCAATCTTCCAAGACTGCATATCAGGACCCTGCTCTCCCCATTTGTTCTCCAGCCTCCGGTCACCTACACTAGTTTTCCTGATCTTCTGAAATAGGCCCTGATGTTTCGGTTTTCTGGGTGAAGAAGCAGAGATTGAAAGGAGGCCCTGTGTGCCCTCACCCACTCTCTGGCTCCTTTCAGGAACGGTTCAGCATGTTAGTGGGAGCCAGTTTGCCATCCGCTGCTAGGTGCTGCTTAGGAGCAATGATAAATGCATAGAAGGGAAAACTCTTCAGGTCATTGGGGCGCCTGGAACTTAAAACAGCAGTGGTTTAGGATGTTCGGAAGCACAGCATTTAGTTTGCAGGAGTCCAGCCCAGGTTAGATCTTAAGCAAAAAAAAAAAAAGTACTTGGAGTGTTCTCATGATAACAGTGTTCAGGAAGATGGTTTGAAAAGATGAGCTAGAGAGGTGGGAAGAGTCTGGAGGGGTTTTTTGTTTTGTTTTGTTTTTCCTTGAGGCGGAGTCTCATTCATCCTGGGCTGGCCTCAAACCTTCCCTGTGTGGCTGAGAATGCTCATCAGCTTGTGAATCTCAGTACCTCCCCATATTGGGATTGCAGGCATGAACCTGATTTCAGATGTGAGTTTATGAAGGTGTGCACCTTGGATCGAAGTGGGGAACTGATAAATTCACAATAGCAACCTGGGAGCCAGGTCTCCTGAGTTCACCCTTTGATACCTGACAGCTTACCACACCTTAGCAAGTCAAGCTTCATGCTCTACTCTGTACAAGAAAGGTAATACCCACCTTATAGGGTTGCTATGACAGTAGAGTTATACAGTTCATATTTACTTCAGACCTCCTCCCCCACCCCCAGCGCTTTCTCTGCTACCCCACTGCAGCTTCAGCCCATTATTTCACTTATGGTTTTCTTCATATAAGAATAGCCTTTTGGAAAATCTGGTTTTTCGGGGCTGTGGACGAAGCTTGTCTAAGGTACAGAAGGGTTAAGAGAGGTTAATGGTCTGGGTGGTGGTGGTGCATACCTTTAGTCACTTGGATCTCTATGAGTTCGAGGCCAGCTTGGTTTACAGAGCAAGTTTCAGGACAGCCAAGGCTATGTAGAGAAACCCAGTCTCAAAAAACCAGAGGGGAGGGTTAATAAAGGAGAAATATGATCAGAAGCACGTTATATATGGCATTATGAAAGAATAAATATTTTTCCATAAAACTTTTTTTTGATTTGTTTTATTTTGTTGGAGACAGGGTTTGTCTGTGTAGCCTTGGCTGTTCTGGACTTGCTTTGTAGACCAGGCTGGCCTCTAACTCACAGAGATCCTACTGTGTCCACCTCCCAGTGCTTCGATTAAAGGTGTGTGCCACCACACCCAGGTCATAAAGATTTTAAGCTACTAGCCCCCATTTTAAAGGCACCGAGCAGGATTATCTCGTTATAGGTTATAATGTTGGTTTTTTGAGAGAGCTATCAAAATGTTGCAGGCTCAGACCCTAGAAAACCTGGATGGGGACTTAGTGCTGTGAGTGGTACACAGGCTTTGGAATCAGAAGACCCAGCCCCATAACTGCTGAACTCTGCCTTCAGGTCCCTCCCCAAAGTAAAGCTAGTATTGAGAAGCCTGAGCTATTAGTGATAATCAGTAAGAGGGTATTTGGAAAAGTGGAAGTCCTCCATAAGCTTTATGAATTACTATTTTTACCTTTAATTGTATTTATTTAGTGTGTGTGAAAGTTAGGAAGCCACTTTTGGGAATCAGTCCTCTCTACCATGTGAGACCTGAGGATTGAACTCAGGTTGTCAGGCTTGGCAGCAAATTCCTTTACCTACAAAGCCATCTTGCTGGCCCATTAATTAATGTTACAGTTATTTTTACAAGATGCATAAGAGGACAGATCCAAAGAACTACGGGAGGCTCGGTGGCACTTTTTTTTATCATGTATGAGGACTTTTATGGACTTTATCTAGCACTCCAGACAACAAACCAAAACCAAACAGCAGTGCAGGTGATTTGGAGAAAATGATGGGATAGCACCAAGTCCATGTTCTGGTTTAAACCATAACATACTGAGGAAATAAATTAAAACATTTCTCTAAATGTTTCCTCCGAGCACAGGTGAGTAGCCGGCTGCATCTCCACTTCGCCAGGAAACCACTAAAGCTCCTTTGGGATCAAAGTTTATAAGAACATGATGGATGGAGAGGACAAAACTGAAGGCCCTGACATCATGTGTTTATTATAAAAAAAGAGAAGATACTCTTACATCAGGAACAGTAAAGGCCATGCTTAGTGAACCACGTTAGTTTGCTGAGAATGCAACCAATGAAGTCAGTTTTAGAGAGGTCCCTTCACACATGCTCTCTAAAGTACCCATGTATTTTTACTTATAATGTCTACCACATTAGCAGCACTGAGATTACAGAATCCCAGCTGCGCTGGAACTGCTTGTACTGTGAACTTCTTAGATTGTTAAATAAATTATAATAAACTTCATTTTTTTTTCAGTATTAATATTTTTTTTTTAATTTGCCTAGCATGGTAGTTCACGTCTTTAATTTCATTTGGGAAACAGGCGGATGGAGTCTTAGGCCAGCTTGGGCTACATAATGAGACCTTGTCTCAAAAAAGAAAGGAAGGAAGGAGGGAGGGAAGGAGAAAAAAAAAATTAAAGCTGAGAAAAGGGAAATGATAGCATATCTCTACAGACATTTAACGTGTAGGGAAATTGAGGAGCTTTGCACCATGACACGCTTCTATTATCTCATTTCTGGGAAAGCTGAGGCAGGAGGATGCATGAGTTCAAGATAGGCCTGGGCTTGATGCTGCCAGATTGATCTGGTTACATAGCAAGACCCTATCTCAAAAAGAAAATAAAACGGGGGCCAGAGACACTAAAAGTTTATTTTCTGGGACTGGAAAGATGGCTTAGCTGTTAACAAAATTGGCTGTTCTTCCAGAGGACTCAGGTTCAATTCCCAGCACCCACATGGCCGCTTACAACTTTCTGTAATTCCAGTTCCATGAAATATGACACCTGCACATACATACTGTATTACACAGACACTTGGGTAAACACAATAAATACAAAATAAAAATAATTTTTTTTAAATTTTCTGAGGGCACCCATCTAATGAACGGCATGATCAGAACGACAAAATATCCAAGCACCGACTAGGTTCTTAATTTATCAAGTGCGCTCTAAGCTCAAAGTATTTTGCTGTAGGGACTTGCAAAATCATTACACTGAAGCAGAGAAAGAGTTATGCTATCTGTAACTTGTTGCTTTATAGCAAGTTTCTCAGAATCCCCATCTATTTTAAAATCTGGTAAACTGGATGATTTGGCATCTGCCTCAGGGAATCTGTACTGTTGTTTGCAAACTTGTTGAAGTGAGGAAAAAAAATAAAGGTGAGAGTTAGAAAGTTGAAAAATACTGATAATATACTTTTATCTGGAAAGGAAAAAAAATCACAGCATGTTTCCTCTGAAAATTTGGAACTACTTACATTCTCTCAATTCTCTCACTTTTTGTGGTATAGAAAACAGGAAGTCGCTATTATCCCCATTTTACTAACAACACAAGAAAGGATTCTTTTAAACAGTGCCTATTCAGCCAAGAACACACCCCACACAATTTATAATTAATACAAAATATGGAAAATGAAGTTTGCAAAAGCCAAATAAACAACCCAGTGGCCCATATTTATAAACATGATTGGTAATTCTTGAAAACATCTACAAGTGTTTGTGAATAAACACTGTTAGAGTTCATTGTTGTGAAGTACATAAGAGAGAAAGCTGGGGAGGGGCAGAGCATATAGTTGGATAGAGCTGAACCATGTATGAAACAGGCACTGGCTAAGCAAACACTGAAAGTGCTAATTCTGAAGACTGTCTTTCAGGTTGAGAACACTCATTCCAAGCATCTTTATCTATCCACATCCTAAGTCACTGGTCCTGCTGCTTCCCTAAGCCTTTGTCTGGCTCTCCAAAGTGTTCTGAAGGGTAATTCAGTAACAGCAAGGGGCACTCGGGGCCCTAACTGAACTCTGTCTCCTCAGCTCTTGCTATTTTGAACCTTTTATCACCTCCCTGGGCCAGTTTAGCGTCCTGATCTGTTGCTTTCCTGGCTTCCTACTCAGAGGAGATAATTTGGTCAAAATGGTTTGACAGGAGACAAATGACCTGCGATAAAAAGTTCTTCTTTGGAGTGACAAAGTAGTGAACAGTTACTTATCACTTTTTAGTTTGTGTACCTGGGCAAGAATGTTTTTATTTGTCCCCTGGGGGAAGGGGTTGTGCCCATACACTGATACTTTTTTTTTTTTTTTTTTTTTACATTCAGGCAAAACACCCATACACATACAAAAATAATTTTATAAAAAATGCAGGAGTATAAGTTGCCATATGTAGCTATTAATGCCGTAGGAGAAAGTGCAGAGTTTGAGGTTATCTTAATAAGCTTGAAAGAGCCAAGCAACCATTATGAAGACTGTTAACCATAAAGCCTGCCTTTGACACCAGAAAGTCACGATTATCAAGTGCCGCTTCCCCATCTGAATTAGGAGGATCGTGAGTCTGGGAAAGCAGAGATGTTGAACATAAACTCTTAACCTGATTCTAAGATCCCCTGTACAACCGGAGGTAAGACAGTAATTGAACATTTGCCTAGAATGTACGATAGATACCCTGTGTTCCATCCCCGGAACCACAGCTCCATGAGGTCTGAAATAGCACAGTGCCTGTAACACCCGTGTCTAGGTGAGGCCCCGAAGCTGTCAGACCTACAGTGGAGCCTTGTCTACATTTTGTACAAGCCCCGGGTTATAGCCGAACATGAAGTGCACACCTGTGCTCCCAGCACTGAGACCCTGTCTATAAATACCTTCAGCGGGCGTGCCCTTATTTACTCAGACAAGGTTGTTTTTATGGTCTCACAGTGCCATCCCTCTTTGGGCAAAAATGTAAAGGTTTCCCCATTGTGGTGGAAGTTCTCATTCATTGAGCAGTCTTCACAAAGAAGAGCTCGGCACACGGAAGGTGGCACTTTATGGTGCTGATTTAAAGGAGCTAGGAACGTGGGGCTAGGTCCGGCCAGAGGCTCCGTGAAAGTGACCTCCCAGGTTCAGTCCTCAAAAACCATGTAAAGATAGAAGGAGAGAATCCTCTCTGCAAAGTTGTACTCTGGCCTCCAAATTTATGGCACGGCACACCCCCACCCCACCCCCACACACTATACACACACTCTACATTTTTAAGAAAGCTGGGTGTGTGGGCTACATTGGTAAAGTGCCCACCGTGCAGGTAGAGGACCTAAGCTTGGTTCCCCACCACCCGAGTATGGAATGTGGTTTTGGATACACTTGTAATCTCAGCACTGGAGAGGAAGAGACAGCCTGATCACTGAAGCTTTTGGCTACTGAGTCTTGCTCAGTCAGTGATCTCTGGGTCCAAGCCTGTCTCAAAACAAGGTAGAGAGCAGCAGAAAAGCCAGTCAAAATCGTCCTCTGGCTTTAGCATGCACTGACATGTACACATACATGCACGCTACACACACAGAAAACTCCGGGCCCTCCTTACTGACAGGACAAGGGCCTCTGCCACAGTCCTGCCCACCTTCTCCCGGAGAAGAAAATGAAGATAAACATCTACGTTTGGTGTGTATCAGTACATTACTTATCCCTGAAGTCTAAAATTAAGTGTTCAAACTGAAAAGTGTGAAGGGACTAGGAAAAAAAAGTTCTTAGTCTAGTATAAGATAATGATTAATGAGCAATGTGAGGAGAGGCCATATCCCTCTAGGCATCCAAATTTCAGTATTTAAAAGGTACTACATGAAGCGCATGTGTTATTAAAAAATTGATTGAAAAAAAATTAAAAGATAGTACTTGAGATTACAAAGGTGGGAGTGAGGGGGGAGATGTCTCGGAGGTAAAGAGCTTGCTGCCGAGTCTGACAGCCTGGTTTTCATTTTCAGAAACCCACATGGTGGAAGCAAGAACCCACCCCTGTAAATTGTGCTATGACATCTACATGCTAAATTATAAAAGGTTTTGTTTTTCAAAATGAAGAAGCCATAAGTCAGTCTTGTAAGACTTTGTTTTGGGAGTGTTATGTTTGGTTTTTGTTTCTCTGTGCAGCCTTGGCTGTGCTGGAACTCACTGTATAAGACCAGGCTGAACTCAAGAGATCCCCCTGCCTCTGCCTCCGAAGTGCTGAGATTAAATCGTGCACCACCAGGCCTAGCACTTGTTTATAATCAGCATAAAGGAGGAACAAGCAATGCAGGATGTCGGGGGGTATGCGGCAGGGGTAGGGGTAGAATGGGAAATGAATAAGCAAGTTCAGAGAGTGTGCCAAATAGCATTGCAGTAGGCTGATTTATTCCAGCACGGTCTTTGATTTGTTTATAAGGCAGCCAAAAAGATGCTTCCTTTCCAAGACATTGTCATGGTACCTGTGCTGACTTGAGAGGTCTCCAAGGAGAAGCCTAATCTTAGAACATGGATCATAGTAACAAGATTTGGCAATCCCTCCCTCCTGACACGGAGAGCTTTTCATTGTCACATTTGGCAGAGCAGGACTCAAATAAGAATAGTTCTTTAATAGCTTCATGCACAGTGTTCCCCTTAAAAAGACTCTTGCTTTTTTTTTTTGGTCACCATGGCTACACTGAGCCAACCCACTTCATCTTTTGCACTGGGATGACCTTTAATCCTAGACTCCATACCAAACAGACATTCTCCCCCCCCCCCCCCCCGGCCCCCGCCACTTTGGTGTCTTAGAACACATGGTCTTGGGCTGAAAGCTTAAGGAGAGCTGTTTAATGTCCTGTGGAAGTACACATTCTTCCTGTTGTCTACTTTTTAAAATTCTTTTTAAATAGAGTCTTATATATCCCAGGTTGGCCTCAAGATCACTATGTTGCCAGATTTTACCTGGAACAGTACTTTTCAACCTGTGGGTTTCGACCCCTTTTGGGGGTATTGAAAGACCCTTTCATAAGAGTTGGCTAAGGCCATCAGAAAACGCAGATCTTTACATTAGGATTCATAACAGTAGAAAAATTACACAGTAGCAGCAAAAATAATTTTATGGTTGGGGTCATCACAACATGAAGAACTGTATTAAAGGGTCATAGCATTAGGAGGGTTGAGAATCACCACTCTGGAAGCTGAGTGTCCTGCCTCTATCTCCTAAATGCTTGGATTACAGGCATGCACCACCATTTTCCTCCCTCCCTCCCTCTCTCCCTCCCTCCCTCCTTCCCTCCCTCCCTTCCTTCCTTCCTTCTTTTTTTTTTCTTTCCCTACCTCTAATTTGACAGCAAGAAGCTAGATTATCTTGTAGTAGTGAAATACCCTTTGTTCTGTGTGCTACCTACAGTTTATCTACTCTAAGCCTAAAGTACGGTCTCCAAGTTTAGAATGCTTTGCCTAGAGTTACTATTTTTACCACTCCCAAATTCCACCCGTATGCCCACACACCTCATGCCTTAGTACACTACCCACAGCTGGTGCTAGAATCTGGAGAAGTT
Organism: Psammomys obesus; assembly: GCF_907164565.1. NCBI lineage: Eukaryota > Metazoa > Chordata > Mammalia > Rodentia > Muridae > Psammomys > Psammomys obesus. Next base: position 5,362,035 of record NW_026585685.1, on the reverse strand, counting down.
TCATGCCGTACCAGAGGCCAAGGAGAGGTACACAATCATAAACTGCAGACAAGCAATGCATCTCTGTGGCGAGGTAGAGCTTCAGGCATGACCATCTCGGGCTGCACCAGGCTCAGACAGGTTAGATGATGGGTTTTATTTTTGTTTCCAATGAAAAGATTACTCAAGTAGAACTGTCTAACGCTATCATATGTATCTGTTCTGTTTGACTAGTCATTTGATCAGCTCAGACAAGACCACACCATGACACAGCCAAATCTATTTTAACTACAACACAATAGCACATAATTCAGGCAGTGCCAGTCAATGGAATGAAGTATGGATATTAGGGAATTCCTAGTCCCCGAAGCCATAATGCTAAAGAAAGGCTTTCTACAGAGACTCTGGAACAATCCTGTCCTCCAGGAATCATAGGTGTTATCACCAAATACTCTCATGCTTAATCATAAGTTAAATAAATTTTCAAATAAAATGCTGTAGAGGGGGGATTTAAATATAGGTCTGCTTAACACAGTTTATACTGGGCTTTTATTTTATTTTGAAACAGCCTTGCCCTGTAGACCAACCTGTTCTTGAACTCTTATCTCCTGCTGCCTCAGCCTCCTGAGTGGGATTACAATTATGTACCAACACAAAGGTTTTTTTTTTTTTTTTGTTTTTGTTGTTGTTTTTGAAAAATGCTGTTGCTGGGTGTGGTAGCACACAGCTTTAATTCCAGCACTTGGGAGGCAGAAGCAGGTAGATTTCTGTGAGTTTGAGGCCAGTCTGGTCTACATAGCAAGTGTGAGCCAGGACTTAAAAAAAAAAGACCAATAACCGGGCACAATGGTGCATGGCTGTAATTCTGGCACTCTGGGAGGCAGAGGCAGGTAGATCATTGTGAGTTGGAGGTCAGCCTGGTCTACACAGAGAAACCCTATCTCAAAAAATGAAAAATAACAAAAGACTGATAGTAATGATAAATACATAAATAAATGCACAGTGTTGCTATGTAGCTACTCTGAAAATAGCTGCTTATTGTCCAGACTCCTCCTGCCTCGCCTCCCCAATGCTGGGATTATAGGTGTCTACCACCACATTTGGCCATTTTTACTCGTTTATTTTGTTCAAATTCCTTGTCCCAGGAAGAAACCGAGATTCAGGAAAATGCAGGGGTATTTCATAGCTCCAGTCCTCAGCCTTTTGGCTTTCATGGGTTCTGTTTCTTTGTCAAAGCTCTTCCTCCTAAATTGGAGGTACAGCTCAGTGGTTGTGGTTGTTGTGATCTGGATTCACCTTGGATTCACAAAGAGAGGATGTCACATCAGGTTGGCTCGTGGTGGCTCACCTTGACTGTGTTAATTGAGGTGGAAGGCCCACCCACTGTGGGTGGCACCGTTGCTGGGAGAGGGACTTTCTATAAGAGTAGAAAAGTGAGGTGAACACCAGCGTGCATGCATTGTTCACTGTTCCCTGCTCTGTGGATATGATGTGCCCAACTCTTCAGGTTCCAGCCACCTTGGCTTCCCACAGTGATGGACTGTTACCTGGAACTGTGGGTCAGACAACCCCTTTCTCTCTTAAGCTGTTATATCACAGCAACAGGCAATGAAATGAAGACAGTGGTAGCGCCCCTAGCTAGCCTGTGTGAGGCTGTGAGTTCAATTCTCAGCAGAGGGGTGGAGTACCTCTTCCTTCTACCTGGTAAACTGAAAGACGGAAGAGGGGTAGGTAGATTAACACGGGAAGTTTAGAAATTTTGTTACATAATTCAAAGCTCTTATTTCAATCTAGCTTTCTTACTGATTATTGCAATTAATAGGATTTCATGGTTTTTGTATTTGCCAATGAGGTTCTTCTACATAATTGCTTTTTATCCTCTAATAAAAAGGGTAGGGAGGCCACCCCAAAACTGAGGTATTTTCAATGTCTCATTTCCTACTTCCTTAGCTAGAGCAGATAATTAGTTTAGAAAAAGCGTTAATTTGCAAATTAAAGTCCATTCTATCCTTTCTCCTGTAGAAGACATGTATCACTTTCTTCTGGGCCTTGTTGGTGTCTTTGATTTTTAGATAGTCCTGTATCCTACCCAGATCTGTCTCAGTCTCCTGAATGCTGGGTTTGTAGACCACCAGGCCTATTTGTTTTTGTTTTTTTGTTGTTCCTTTGTGTGTGTGTGTGTGTGTGTGTGTGTGTGTGGGCATGTGTGTGTGCATGTGTGTGTGCACATGTGTGTACATGTGTGTCTGTGTGTTGCAGTATTTTAAAAAAGGGTGTTGGGTTATATATTATTTATTATTAGCCCTAAGATTTTCATGGAAGTATTATTTAACCCAATAACACAAATAATGAGACACAGACACCTGTTAGATTTATAATTGCCTTATTTACCTTGGGCTGGGCAGATATTTCACTCACACTGTCTCAATATCCTCACCTCCATCTCTCAGCCCCCATCCAATGCCATCCACCTTAATCCTCCTAAACGGGACTCCCTTTCATCCATAATCCTATAGTACTTACTCATATTCCTCCGAGGAGGACACCAGGATGGGTTAACCTGGAGAAAACACCACGTGGGCCAAGGAAGGACTCCAATGATGGTGTGGAAAGGCCCACTACATCAGTGTGTGTATTCACAAATGGATAAAGAGATGCAGGTGCCTGTGGGTACCAGAAGAGGATCCCCAGCAACTAGAGTTACAGGTAGCTGTGAGTCACCCAATGTGGATGTTGGGAATGGAACTCTGATCCTTTGCAAGAGCAGCAAGTGCTCTGAGACATTGCTCAGTCCCCTGCCTGGTTTTATTTTGTGCTTTAGCATTACATACCTGTTGTCGATTATTAAAGTTTAATATTGATTTATCTTTTAGTTAAACAGTGATTATTCCTAAACTAGCTGTATACCCAAATCACCACACAGAGACTAGGATTTATTTAATTAACCTAGAGCACAATGCTCCAAGCCCGTATAGTTTCCTCCCATTCAGATTTCCCACATTATACTTGCTTTTAGTCATATCTTAGGTCCAGTTCATCTCTCCTGGTTCCAAGTCCTCTTCTGCCCAATTTCTCTTCCGACCGCCCCCTCACTTCTTTCTCCTCCCCTCTGGACTAGGATGTCCCACCTATTCTCTCCATTACACAGCATTGGCTGGTTGTCTTATTGACAGTTTAGAGAACAAGTGGTGGTATGTTTATACAGACTTGAGACAGGTGATGCTTAGAATAACCATCACAATGCAATGTTCTGATTTAAACCAGACAGTGGGGTAGAGAAATGAGCATTTGAACGAACAAGGGTAAATTGTATACATTCCACAAGAACATTATACCAACACATACCCATAAGGTTTACCAGTCTGCAAAAACATCAGCAAATCTGCTGAAGTAGGATAACACACATAAAGGCAGAAGGCGAGAACTGAGTCCTACATGTTGTTCTCTGACTTTCACACACACACACACCCTCCCCCATAAATTTAAAAAAAAAAAAAAAAAAGAAGCTGGTAGTAGTAGCACGTGCCTTTAATCCCAGCACTTGGGAGGCAGTGGCGCATAGATCTCTGTGAACTCAAAATCAGCCTAGTCTACAGAGTGAGTTTCAGGACAACCAGGGCTACACAGAAACCCCATCTCAAAATGAAAACAAAAGATTTATTTTATGTGTATAAATCTTTCCCTACAAAGATGTATGGGTGCCATGTATGTGCCTGATGCCCGCCAAGCTCTGAGGATGTCACTGAATCACCTGAGACTGGAAATAAAGATGGTTAGAACCCACCCTGTGGGTGCTGGGAATCAAACCAGGGTCCTCTGTAAGAAGCAGCAGGTGCTCTTAACCACTGAGCCAACTCACCAGCCTTTTTTTTTTTTTAATTATTTTAAGATAATGTATATGTATGGGAGGGGCCAGGGTACATGGGTGCAGGCTGCCCACTGAGGCCAGAGGTGTCAGATCCCCAGGAGTTAGTGTTTGTTCCCTAATAACATGAGTGCTGGCAATGGAGCGCAATAGTAGAGAACCTGCCTTGTGGCTAGGGGGCTCTGGGTTTGGCTGTAATACCACAAAAAGAAAGGAGAGTGCGCACAGGTAGGAAGGCCCTGTGTGGTAGTGGCCCATGCCTAGAATTCCAGACTCTTGGGAGGCAGAATACAGTCCAGGATTCAGAGTAAAATCCTGTTTCAAAAGAAAAAAAAAAGCCTCATGTTCCAGGAACCAGGAACACTATTAATATATTTTAGCAGGAAATTTAAATTTTATGTCAGTGTTAAGTGTGATTTCCTGCCAATTTGGAAAGCTAGTTTTTCTAAAATAACATCAACTAGAAATTGATTATTCTTTGTTTTGTTTTTTGACACAGGATTTCTCTGGGTAGCGTTGGCTGTCCTGGACTTTGTAGACCAGGCTGACCTCAAACTCACAGAGATCCGCCTCCCTCTGCCTCCCGGAGTTCGGAGTGCGGAGATCACAGGCTTGTGCCATTGCACCTGGCTTGATTATTTTCTAAAAGAGTTTTGTTTACTCCTTTTTAAAGAGATTTCAGGACACTAAAGAATACTTTCCACTTCTTGGTTATCCAGTAAAACTGTACTACAATTCCATTTTCTTCTCCTTTGTGACTACAGACTAAAACTATCCAAGGAATATAGACATTCCAATATGGAAGAAGGTAGGGATGAAGGCCTAAGGACATTCCCAGGAAGGGAGGCCATTAAGCAGTTGGGTTACAGCCTGTGACCATTCCTCAACCTTTAATTCAGGACTCCAGTTGAACTAATGAAGGACATTATCTCAAAAAAAAAAAAAAGTTCTCTTTGGCAACTTAACGCACTTTTCTCTCTCAAAGCATATCCCTGTAAATTTCCTGCATACAAGACAGTTTCATCTATTGCTGTCATGCAAATTGACAGCTGGATGGTTATTAAATATCTGCTGGTTACTCCCAAGCGTTGGGTGTCGGTGCAGTGATGTGAGCATGTACAGCAGTCAGCGCTCAGTGTGTTCTGTACCAGGCACCGTTGGATGTAGTTTATGTAGAATTGCTCAGCGTTACAGCACTTTCCTCTGGTTGGCTTCCGCTCCCACCCCCACGCCTGACAAACAGTCTAGAAGCAATAGTTCCTGCAATTTAATCTTCACCTGCCCATCCAGAATAATTGGAATTCCAGTGTTTCTCTTTACTGTTTGGACACCAAGGAGATAGCAACTTAGTAGATTCATCCTAGCTCCCAGGCCTGATCTGCATACACAACAGGCAGGTGCTTTGCTTAGAACACACAAGCTGTAAAGAAAATATGAAGTCATTATTTGTAGAAGCCTTGATTTTTGGCTTCGTGGTAGCATACACATGCCTTTACTCTCAGCACTGGAGCGGAAAAGAAGGCAGATGGATCTCCTGGAATTCAAGGCCAGCCTGTTCTAAATACTGAGTTCTGGGACAGCCAGAGCTACTTAAAGAAAACCTGCCTTTAAAAGACAACAACCCCCCCCCAAAAAAAAAACAAAAACAAAAACAAAAAGACAAACCAAAACAAAAAATCGGGACAATGGTGGCATGGTGGCACACGTCTTTAATCCCAGCACTCAAAAAGCAGAGGCATGTGGATCACTGTGAGTTCGAACCCAGTCTGTCTACAGAGGGAGTCCAGGACAGCCAGGGCTATACAGAGAAACAAAACGGGGGGGGGGGGGGGGGGGGGGGGGGGGAGGGAGGGAGAGAAGTCTTAAGCCTGTGTGATCACTGCTGCTTATGTAATCCCAGTGTTTGAGAAGCTATCAGACTGGGGCTGCATAGAGTTCCAGGCCATCCTAGGCTACAGAAGAAGATCTTGTCTCAAAAACAGAAGTTCGACAAAGTGACAGTGGGTTTACTTTGTTTATTTCCCAATTCAGAATTTACCACCACCACTACCACATATTGAAAATAAATTGGGGAGCAATTGCTGGAGAAATGTTGGGAAATGTTGGCAGTTAATAGCACTGGCTGCTTTTCCAGAAGACTTGGTTTCAGTTCCCACCACCCACACGGGGGCTAACAACCATTTGTAAAACTAGTTCCAGGGAATCCAACGCCAACGCCTTCTTGCCTCTAACGTACAAGGCAAACAGTGGTTCACAGGTAAGCATGTCAATAAGGGCTGGAGAGATGGCTTGGAGGTTAAGAGCACTGGCCTTTCTTCCAACGGTCCTGAGTTCAATTCCCACCAACCACGTGGTGGCTCACAACCATCTATGATGAGATCTGGTGTCTTCTTCTTGCCTGCAAGTGCAGGCAGAATACTATATAAATAATGAATAAATCTTTCTTTAAAAAAAACATGTAAACAAAACATCAAAACACATAAAGTTAAAAATATTTAATTTTTTTCAAAGATACTTTTATTGTGTTGTTATATTGAAATTTCCTCCAAGATAAAACTAAGAGAAAAGCTTAGTAAGGCTTATACTGTTCTGAGGCAGTAATTCTCAACCTTCCTAATGCTGCAGCCCTTTAATACAGTTCCTCATATGGTGGTGACCTCAACCATAAAATCACTTTTGCTGCTACTTCATAACTGTAAATTCGGTACTGTTATGAATCATTATGTAAAATCTGATATGCGACCCTTTCGAAGGGGTCATTCAACATCCCACCCCCAGAGAGGCTTCAAACCACTGGTTGAGAGCTGCTGTTCCACGGTGAAGTGAGACATTCCATCTTGCAGGGAAGCTCCTTAAAACTCAGGAACTAGGTGGGCAATGGTGGTGCATGCCTTTAGGCCTGGCAGGGAGGCAGGGACGGGCAGGGACGGGCAGAGCTCTGTGAGTTTGAGTCAAGCCTGGTCTACAGAGTAAAAAACTCAGTAAGTAAACATAAACAATTCCATAGATTCGGGAACTCTTTGAAACTGACCAGATTTTCCAGTCCCTCCTTCCCCAAGCTTATGGAAACAGTGAGAGGACTACTAAAAAACAGACAAGTCGGATTGCCTAGAAGAGGTTCTAGTTAAGATGGCTAAAAGAGAGTCAGACCACCTAAGCTGGCTACAAGACATTCTCCAAACCACTGAGCTGCCTGCAAGTTGTGCCTTGAGCCTTAGTTACCAGCTTTCATGAGCTGTCACCCATGCTAGGGTAAGCTTTGGTGATCTGTTTATGAGTTATTTTTGCCTATAGTAGTAAGTTACCCCTCACCCACACTCCTATAAATAATCCAATAAAACTCCTCGGTTCAACAAGTTGGACTTTGGTAATAGTCTTTGGTTTCCTATCTGGGGTGAGTATATGTTTGTTTACATGTCCAGGAATAGTACCACACAATAGTGTGTGTGAGAGAGAGGTGTGCATGTGTGTGGAGGTCAGAAGTTGACTTCCAAGAGCGGAGTTTGTCTTTCCATCTGTTCTTGCTTGCTTGCTTCCTTTCTTTCTTTTACAAGGTTTATGTCTTTTTAATCTGTTTATTTTGGCTTTTTTTTTGAGACAGGCTTTCTCTTTGCAGTCCTGTCTATCCTGGAACTCACTCTGTAGACCAGGCTGGCCTCAAACTTAGAGATCTGCCTGCCTCTGCCTCCCAGATGCTGGAATTAGAGGTGTGCGCCACTGCACCTCACTGGATCTTTTTTTTTTCTTTTACAGTAACTGAATTCAAGTCATCAGTCTTAGCGATGAGTGTGCTCATGTCTTAAGCCATCTTGCTGGCTCAATAAGTGAATCTAAGATAACAACAACAGAACTAGACTCAGTTCAGAATTATTATTAAGAAAAGACTACAAATAATATAGATATGAATTAATGGAGGAGTAACTATGTATATTTCCAAATGCTGGATTATAAATGAAGCCATGGAAACAGTCATGCAGACTAGACACAGAGGCACATACCTGTCATCCCAATGCTTGAGAGACAGAGACAGGCAGATCAGGAGTTTAGGGTCTCCTGGGCTACGTAAGAGAGAAACGACTCTCACAGGTTGCTTCCTGGCCTCCTCGGGAGGCCATGAATATGTATGCCTGCATACATTAGACACAGAGAGAATAGATGCTAGAAATAAAAAGGTAATGAACATCGTGGTTTGTGTCTTTTTTTATATAGAGATTTATCCATTTGACCAGTATTTGTTTATTGAGCTCGTGCCATGAAACTGACTCTGTGCTGCCTACTACGTGATTCTCAGCTCAGTGGTTCTTCACAGGGTTGAATTTGTGTTTTATCAGTTCAACGTGCATAGTAGGTTTTCTCTGAACATGTGTAGACAAAGTGAGTTCTGCCAGGGCTTGCTTTACCGTGAACTATATAGTTGCTACATCAGACATACATCTGGGAGATTGAGAAGGCCCTGTGTGACCGTTCTCTTAGTTTTCACATACTCCTTCCAATTCAGTCTGTGATCCAAATAACCTAGATATAGGCCTAATGTCTGGCTAGAAAACAATCCCTGACTACAGAGCTAACCGCCTCAGCTCTCAGATGCTGCTGTCATTTAGATGTGAGCAGATTGTCGTCATGGTTGCCATTTTGCTCTTTAGAAGGGAAACACTTTGGTATTTACTATCGTTATCATAGTTTGCATGAGGTAATTTGGGGATATAATCAGATGATATGACTGAGTAGTTTTGGAAGTTCCAGATTCCAACACCAATACCTAACAGAAGTCATAAGATTGCCTATATACACTTGTACTATACTTTTATAGGCATATTTTTGCAATGCTGAGAATTGGCCTTAGAGCCTCATGAATGCTAGGCAAGCATTCTGCCATTGAGATTTATTCCAGCCCAGCTGTGTGTGTGTGTGTGTGTGTGTGTGTGTGTGTGTGTGTGTGTGTATTTTTAAAGAGTATTTTATGTGTATGAATATTTTATCAGCACGTATGTATGTGCGTCATGTATGTGTATGTTGACGTCTAAAGCCAGAAGAGGGTGTTGGATCCCCTAGAACTGGAGATACAGATGGCTGTGAGCCATTATGTCTGTGCTGGGAACTGAACTTGGGTCCTTTGCAAGAGCAGCAAGTGCCGTTCACTGCTGAGCCATCTCTTCAGCCCAAGTAATGTGTTTTTTAATGACCAGAAGTACTAGGAGCTTTAATAGATATGGAGATCAAGTGATATTCAGCCATGGCTTTTCATTTACACCACAGTGAAATTAGGTGAAAGAAGTCAAATCTTGTAGGTGTTTTCCTATGTTATCTTCCCCTAGCAATTATAGGTTCTAATGCTTCAATTCGTCTGGAGAAGTAACATTGAAGGGCAAAGATATGGCCCTCTCTACGTCTGGTCCTATAATAGATAACAAAGCGCTGCTTTGGCCCTCCCAAGTGTCAGCTTGTCAGCTTTTTCTTCTCTCTCTCTTTTTTTTTTTTTGTTTTTTGTTTTTTGTTTTTTGTTTTGTTTTAAGACGGGGCTTTTCAGTGTAGCCCTGGCTGGCCTGGAACTCCCTCTGTAGACCAGGCTGGCCTCAAACTTTCTTAGATCCACCTGCCTCTGCCTTCCGAGTGCTGGGACTAAAGGCACAGCCCACCACCATCGCTGCCATCGCCGCAGCCACCACCACAGCCGGCCAGCCAAGTCTTATCTTCTAATATATCTTCCAAAAGAAAGGGAAGACTGGCCTCCCTCCCAGGAAGCACAGTCAGAGTGGTGTGCTTATACTTTGACAGGGTTCTGGCATCTGTGTGAGGTTGTTGTTGTTGTTTGTTTGTTGAGGGGGTTAGTTTATACTTTTTAATTTTTTTTTTTTTTTTTTAGCAAATACATAAAGTAAGCACCTCATTTCTGAATCCACAGGTTTCCTAACCTGGAGGGCAGGAAAAAAAAAAAAGGGTCTCAATATCGTCACTTTTAGATGGACCTTAGATCTCAATTAATGAGCAAGCAGCAGTTAGAGGAAGAGCTACATGAGCTTGGGTCTCAAAGGGTAGGCACTCTGAAGATGAAACCATAAACCAGAACGTCAGATGGGCGTCTCACACACAATGAGCAAGGGAAGGCTGCTGACGGAAATGCCATCTGCAGCTGCTTTTAGAGCTTGGCTCTCCCTGGTGACGACTCCCTCTCTGCCACTACGCTCCACCCTCTTCCTGCCTCGAGTCTCGAGTCATTCGGGGGCTCTCTGTTCTCATCCTGCGTGCTTTGAAGCAGGCTGCAAACTGGTATCTGTTACATCAGCCTCTTTCATGGTTGGTTGATGTGCCTGATGGGGCTGTAAGGCTCAGCCACCGTTTGAGTCATGAAAGAAGATTTACCTTTAAGAGAGCCTTGCCTGCGGTGCCCTGAACAGTTAAAAGTGTGCCCTTCTCATGGGTGTACCCAGAACAAGCTGCTCTCTTCCACAGCCTCCCCAGTTGTCCAATTAAACCTGTAACTGTGTGAATTAGTGGACAGAGGAACATGCTGCTTCCTCCAACCTTGAGTTCTCTTCCTTTCACTTTTCCATCACCCAGTCTCTCTTTTGTTTTTTTTAAGTCCAGAAACAGAAGTATTTTGAAGATATCTTTCCTGACCCCACTTCTCAAAATGAGGATGGTTCCCCTGTTTATTGTCACGTAGCACCTAGTATCTTGGTTTTTACAATGAATATTATGCTTATTTCATAAGAATCATTCAATGTTTATCTTCCCTATCAGATTGTGAGTTCCGTGAGGGGTGAAATTGTGCCTGTCTTCTGCACCTTATCTCTCCATCACCAAGTACCATGCCTCACAAAATTCATTTGGTGCATAAATAAATGATAAATTGTATTCCATAATCACTTTGAGTCTCCTTTGTAGAAAAACCCACTCCTGAACACTTTGTGCTCTACTGATTGTTCAGGTAAAATTGAGAACAGGTATTGAACAAGAGCCAAAATGAATACTATTTGCTGAGTAGCTTTCTTTGACTTGACTACTTTTTAACCTTTCTATATCAATACAATCTAAATTCTTCTGTCATGGGAACTGTTCCTCTCTAAGCAATCATGTCTTGGAAGACTGTGGTTTATTTTTATATGGGTGCCCCACTTGCACAGTCTCACTGGGATCAGCCATTAAGTAGTCTTAGGGGTTGGAATAAGGGTGCCTATGTCTCACAGGCCAGTGTGATACTTTGGTGGCTCTACAGTCTTGGAGTCCTGAAACATTACCTCTTTAATAGCTCTCTGCAGTGGGCTTTGCTTTTAAGATTGAGTGTTATAATCCTTTGGATTTTAATCAATTTAAAAAATGCAGGAGAATAGGTATCATGGCTCATGCCTGTAATTCTAGCACTTAAGAGGTAGGAACAGAATGATGAGGCATTCAAGACCATTCTCAAGTTGAAGGCCAATATGAACTCTATGAGACCCTGTCTGAAAGAGAAGAAAAAGAAACCCAACAACAATAATGGAAAAAAAAAAAATCAGTGTTGGGCATAGTGGTTCATGCCTGTACTCCCAGCAGTGGGGAGGCTGAGTTCAAGGCCAACCTGGACTATGTAGTAAGGCTGTCTCAAAGAGTAAAGGAGGTGGATGAGGGGAAGAGGAAGTAAGGACACAGTAGAAACAACACCCCCTTCATGCTACTAGAGAAATTATTTCATATAATCTGTAGTTATAGTTGAGAATGAGTTCCCTGACTTCAATAAACTTTTCCTGAAATAAATAAGGTGTTTCTGACACCTTAACCTGAGCTAAGTCAACCTTTGTATTACTGTTGGTGCACTAGTGTCTCACTCTGGGGCCCAGGCTGACCTGAGACACACTGTGTAGTCCAAGCTGCCTCTGCGCTCCCAACTGTCATTCTGCCTCAGTGTCTTCAATGCTGTGATTACAGGCATAAGACACCGCTGTACTCACTGAGTATCTCATTCTATTTAGAAATTTCCTAGAGTAGACTCATAACTGAAAGGAAAAACCTCATTAATTCATTGACTATGGGCTGAACAGTTTGAACAATTATTAGTGAGCCCCATAAGTCAAGCACTTTCCTAGGTGTTTGGAAATGTCAGTAAGACCAGGCGTGGTAGAGCATGCCTTTAATGGCAGCAGAAACAGGCCAGTCTTTGTGAGTTCCAGGCTAGCCAGGGCTTCGTAGTAAATTCTCTGTCTCCTTGCTTTACATAACCTCTCATGCAGTTAGGTTAACGTCATGTGACTATAGCTGGCTTATGGCCCATGAGAGAAGTGCCATGTATAATTTTCAGGCAGAGGAAAGGATCAGTTCACGAGCTTTCCCTATGACACGGCATCCTCAGTGCTCTTGTATTTCAAGAGAGCCTGAGTCTCTATGGTTACAGAGTCTCTTTGTCTGCTCATGCTGCGTAGTAAAACACTTGAGGCAAGAGTTGGATACAGTGGCGTATACCTGCGATTGTAGCACCTTAGCAGTGGTGGCAGGATGATTCCAAGTTAGAAGCCAGCCTGGGTTATTTAGTGAGAGCCTGTTTCAGAACAGAGAAAACTTGAGGCTGGGTAACTTACAAACTATATAAATGTATTTCTTTAAGTGCCTACAGCTGTCAAGTTCAAGGCAAGATAAAGGAGGTCTGGCATCCAGCGAGGGCTACATCTTCCTGAAAGGTGAAGACTGTGTCTTCACATATAAAAAGGCTCCAGAGGAATGCATTTACTTCCCCAAGCCCTTTTATGAGGCGCTAATCTATTCATGATTGGTAATTCACAGCCTCAAGGCCTCAAGGCACCACCACTTAATATTGTAATGAGATTAAGTTTAAACATGAAGTTTGGAGGAAACACAAACATTTAAACTAATATTATTCCATCCTGCTCCTCCATACTCTGTGGCCTTCTCACATATGAGATTCACTCATTCCATCCCAACAGCCCCCAGAACCTTAACTTGCACCCATCACCTTGAAGCCAAGTCCAAAGTCTCATCCAAACGCAGCGTATAACAGACGGCACTCAAGGTACAATTCCTCTTAAGGCTCTGTCCGTGAGCTTGAGAAACAGAGTGATTGCATACTTCCAAAAGACAGCTAGAGAGCAGACACATCCCCATTCCAAAAACCAGCAATAGGCCAGACGGACTAGCTAACAGCTCTTAAGTAGATCTAGAACCCTGTAAGAAAATGGCCTTAAAGCTTGAGACTGAGACTCAAGTCAAATGATCCTTGACTGTCTGACCCACTTTCCAGACACACTGGGGCAGAGGTTAGGCCCTGGGCAACCCCACCTCCACAGCTTCTCAGGGAGAGGCTGCTGTTCACTGTGCTTGGAATTGAGCCCCTGTGTCTCTCCCAGCCTCTCTTGCCCTGTGAAGACTATCTGTACGGCCCTCACCTCCCTGCTCTACTGAGTGCCTTAACCTTATGGAAGCTCTCTGCATGGACCTCAATGCTCTCTAGGGACAGCTTTTGAAATGTAGGTGAAACAGCATCTCCACACCTCTTGTTCCGTGCATACCTAGAGAGCTGGCCCTAAGGAACACTGCCTACGTGCTTCCCAAGGGGTCATGACAAGCCACTCCTGGACCCATCTGAGTCTCAGCTTCGGTGGCCAAGAAGTGCAGTGTTGGAATGTGAGTAGAGGCGAGGCAGTGCTGGGCAGTGACCCTTGAGAACCACATTGGCCTACAAGCCTTCTCAGTGATTCTGCCCTCAAGGCCCTAGCTCTCTGTGCCTGTGCTGGGACTAGAATCCTGGAAGGCCTCTGAAATGCCTCACCATAGTTCTTCCTCTGGCCTCATGCTAGCCGTGTACCCTGCTTATCAGATAATTGCTTGGGCCATAACCATCGTATCCTCTACCAACTTCTGAAAGACAGTGAGGGAACAGACACATTCCCATTCCAAAAAGTAGCAATAGGCCAGACAGAGTAGCTAACAGCTCTTAAGTAGATCTAGAACCCAGTAAAAAAATAACCTTAAAGCTTGGGACTGACACTCAAGTCAAATGATCCTTGACTGTCTGAACTACTGCCAGCCAGCTTTTATAACCTAGTCAGCTTAAAGATTTTCCATATCTTTAGTTCTGTTCCCTTTTAAATTATAAAGTCCATCTTTAATTTGTTTCTATCTTGTCACATCTTACACATAGGTCATCAAAAGAAGCCATGTAGCCTGGTAATATCGTGCGTGCCTTTAATCCCAGCACTCGGGAGGCAGAGGGAGAAAGATCTCTTGCTTTTGAGGGCAGCCTGGGCTACATAGTGAGTTCAAAACAGCCAGGGCTGTCTACATAGAGAGACTCTCTCAAAAAGCAAACCAAAACCAAAACCAAAAAAGAAGCTGTGCAACCCCCCTCAGTTCTTCACTTAGATATTCCTTCCGTCAAATATGCTAGTTCAGGCTGGCAAGACGGCTTGGTGGGTGAAGGGGCTTGCCACCAAGCCTGACAACAGGAGTTTGATCCCTAGGACCCATATAGTGGAAAGAGAAGTCTGACTATCATGAGTCCTCTAACCTCTACACAGGTACAGTGACATATGTATGCCTTCACACACAATCACACACACACACACACACACACACACACACACACACACACCATGCAAACCACACCTGTGTATACGTGTAAAAAAAAAATCAACTTGATCACTTGTAAGTTCTGCCTTACACGAAGCATTAGGACAATTCAGTCAAGTTCTTGGTCACTTTACAACAAAATGCTCTTTGCTCCAGTCTCCAGTACCTTGTTCTTCATTTCCATCTGAGACCTCATCAAAATACATTTTCCTGCCAACTTTGTAACCAGCATTCCGATTACAATCACTTAAGCAATGTGTAAAGCCTAGGCTGCCACTCTGGCTCTTGTGGGCCTCAGCAGAATTGCCCTTTACCCTCTGTTTTCAGCATGTTAGGACTTTTCTAGTGTGTGCCTCTCAGCGCTTCAGCCTCTACCCACCTCTGTAGCTGCGTCCCCATTTTCAGATGTTAGAAACATTTCACTCTCAATACCAACCTACCTCTAAGTGTATTTGTGCTGTTATTTATTTTATTTTGTGTTTATTTTTGTGTGTGTGAATGAATATTTTGCCCGCACACACATGAATGCCTATTGGAGCCCCTGGAACTGGGGTTACAGATGATTGTGGGCTACTATGTGGGTCCTAGTAATCAATCCCATTCCCTGCAAGAACAAAAAGTGCTCTTAAACATTGAGCCATCTCCCAGCCCTTGGGAGGCAGAGGCAAGAGAATGAATGCCCCGGGAGTTTAAGGTCAGCCAGAACTATAGAGTGAAACCTTGTCTCGAAAAGACAAAAGAAACAGGAGCCATTGAGATGAGTTGGTAGTAAAGGTGCTAGCTAGCCAAGCCCGATTATCCCCTGCCCCACATATGTGTTGTAACACCTGCACACATCAGGCACACAATTTTTATTAAAACAAGTAAATAAAGCAGCCTGGACTGAGTAATTTATAAATGATGTAAATGACTCGTCACCGCTGTGGAGGCTGAAAAGTTCAAGAACGAGGTGCCTGAAAGCTTGTTGTATGATGCTTCCAAGATGGCTCCTTGTGCTCACAAAGCAGAAAGGGCTTACAGGCAAAGGAAGAAATCTGTGTGAAGCCTCTTTAGTAAGGTATTAAATCCTGTCCGCAAAGGCATAGTCTTCCATCCTCACGATCTGACCACCTCCTACAAGCAAGCCTGTTTTTGTTTTTATTTTGTTTTGTTTTTGTTTTCTTTTCAATACAGGGTTTCTCTGTCTAACAGCCCTGACTGTTCTGGAACTTACTTTCTAGACCAGGCTGGCCTCTAACTCACAGAGATCTGCCTGGCTCTGCCTCCTGAGTGCTGGGAGTAAAGCCATGAACCACAATGCCTGGCTACAAGCCCAGCTCTTAATATTACAGCTCTTGCTGCAGATTATGTTCTGTTATGATTTCGGAGGGACACAGATGGTCGAATCACATGACTCAGAGGCATGGAGCCGTACTCGCCCTGCTCTGATTGCCAGCCTGGGCTAGATTAGTGACATGTGTGAAATATGTGTGACAATGTGTGACAATGCTTCTGTGGTGGAAGATGCTGAGAATTCAGGGTGTGGCCCCTCAGCACGGAGTACAGCCCTGCTATTTATTGAGTATCTTTTCATGTGCTAGGCACAGTGCTAAGCTATTTGTACTAGTGATTTATTATTGTTAAAGCCCTGAAAATCACTTTCCTTGCCAAAGGGAGACACATTCAATATTCATTATGAACTATTACAACCAGTTTTGCCAGATACTCTTCTTTCTGTTTTCTTTTAATAATAGTTCTGAAATTGATGCAAGTTTTGACATTTTAAAGAGATTGAGGGTTTATTCTAAAAGGCCGATGCGCGAGTCATTCAGAGCATCCTCGGGTGCTGAGTCTGTGGTGTTAGAGAAGATTACTTCATTTGCCATTTTCTTTTCCCTATAAGTAGAACTGGATAATGTTGCCACTGATGCAGGTTTATTATTGTAAAGTAAGTGGGCTAACTGAATAAACCGCAGCGCTGACTCTAAGATGCTTTTAAAGCACTGTGACACACTACTAAACCTGAGAACTGCAGGCTGACAGGTGATGTGATGCTTTCTTGTCACCCAGCCTTTACCGATGGGGCTTGTTGGGACTGATGCATACATGTTCACACTGCAGAAGCTCAAGCACACTAATTACACACTCTCTGAACGATAGCTTTAGTCCGATGAACGTGGGCTTTTATCATACACCATGCTTCTGCATTAATGCAAGTAAAATACGAAAGAAAGAACTCAGTTGAGGTCATTCAAAATGCCTTCCTAGCCAGCTTGTCTGTCTCTGAGTCACTCAGTGATAACTATATTTCAGCCCAGTGATGCCCATGCCATCAACAAGACCCTGAATGCAGCCTTCCTCAGGTGGGTCTTCACTGCTTTTGTTTTGGTGTTATTTTGGTGGGTGTTATTATTGTTGTTTCCTGAGGTGTGTGTGTGAGAGAAAGAGAGACTATAGCCTTACAATGTAGCACTGGATGGCCTGGAACTCACCATGCCCAGGCTTCACTTAACTTAGGCTGCACTTAAATTCATGGAGATCTGCCTGTTTCTGCCTCTAGAGTGCTAGGGTAAAGGCACCCGTCACAACACCTAACCCTTTCTGAACGATAGCTTTAGGAAACTTTAGAAACTTTCTGAAGTTTCCTTCAAACCTCGTGCACCCATTCTTTGCTTCTGAGATTTTATTTCCATCATTTTATGTGTGCATTTTGTTGCAAGTCTTGTGTTTCTATAGGACCAAAGAGGGTGTCAGATTCCCTGGGACTGGAATTACAGAGAGTGGTTAGCTGCCATGTAGGAGCTGGAACTGAACCCAGGTCCTCTGGAAGAACAGTCAGTGCTCTTAACTTCTGAGCCGTCTCTCCAGCCCTGGTTCTTTAAGATTCAATGCTAATGTTTTCTTGAGCTTACTAGGTTGTGTCTATGGGAGATGTTCAAGCAATAAATAGGATTTGTATTCTTTATACGAAAGGTTGAATCAACACACTTAAATATTCATGAGTTTCATTTCCTGGTCATGTCTGAGTGAGTTTGTGCATGAACAAGCAATGGCAGTCATGGTGGAACGGCTGAGTGCCAGAAACAATTACAAAACATCTTCCATGATAAGATAAGCCTGGGCTTCAAAGGCATTAAATATGACAATATGTGTCCTAGAGTCTGTAAAGTGCAGCACTGTTGTTTTGCAAACAAGGCTCTACAGTGATACAGCTCCAATACATCAGACACCCAACAGCTTGCAGATAATTCTTTCATTTATTTACCTTTCACCCTTGTCCCTCTAACATAGATTATAACGATCAAGGACAAGGCTATGGAAGGATCTGGTGGATAGGGGAAAGAACTGGCTTTGGTATTGAAGATGTAAGCATGACCCTCAGCACGACGGGTCTTCATATGTGTTACTATGGGGAGTCAAGTTACTATTCTAGCAAACATTTCTGGCTTAGAAGGTTGTTGTGTAGGGAGAATAATGTTTGAAAAGTACATTGTGAAATCTGAGTACAGGTGAATCAAAAGTCATGTGTCAAGAACTGTGTAGGGGGTTTGGCACTCAGCGTCTCACATGAGACGACATGAAGGTGCCCACTGCCTAGATTATTGTCACCTTGGTATCTAACTAATCACAGACTCTGCCCCAGGGGATCCAGCACCTTCTTCTAGGCTCCAAAGCTACTTGAACACATGTGTATATATATACATACACGCAAATGAAAAACAAATATTAAATTTAACTTGTTATATTTTCCCCATAGGTAAAATAAGGGGTAATATTTTTCTCCTAGTATCATAAGGTTATCGTGATAATCAAACTAATTGTGTAAGCTATGAAGCATTAAGAACACTCACACTGAATTTGAATCCAAGATGTTACTGCTTGTAAGGCACTGTTACACAGTACTGAAACTAAAAAGAAGATCAATAATTAATAACGGCAACAATAAACTAATGAAAGAGAAAAGGAGAATGTCCCCTCGCCCCTTTTGTTTTTGTTTTTTCAAGACAAAGTTTTTCTGTGTAGCCTTGGCTTTCCTGGAACTCACTCTGTAGACCAGGCTGGCCTCAAACTCAGAGACTGCCTGCCTGCCTGTGCTTCCTGAGTGCTGGAATTAAAGGCATGCACCACCATCACCTGTCTTGAAAGAGAACCCCTTGTGTCTGAGCTGTCACTCGGGAACAAGTCAGAGATTTCTAACTTGTTTCTGAGACAGGGCCTTGAGCAGCCCAGGCTGCACTCAGACTTGGTATGTAACCAAGGAGGACCTTGAATTTCTGATCATCCTATTTCTGCCTCCCAGGTGCTGAGATAGACATGTGTACCGCTACTCCCAGTTTTGTTTTTTGGAGCCTTGGGAATTGAAGCCAGGGCTTTGTACGTGCTGGGCAGGAAGTCTACCAACTAAGCCTCGACTTCAATGAAGAAAGGCTATACACTTATGGAACAAACCAACAAACCAACAAACCCTACAATGAATCCGTGATTCAGGGTTCTGACCTAAGGAGCTTTAGACAATTTGTAAAAAGACTCATGGACACGAAAAGTGGGTGACCATAAAATACTGGCCACAGAGCAAGGCACAGTGGCACATGCATTTAGACCCATCACTTAGGAGGCAGAGGCAGGAGAATCTCTGTGACTTTGAGGCCAGCCTGGTCTACACAGTGAGTTCCAAGACAGAGCTACATAGTGAGACCCTGTCTTAAAACAACACACACACAGAGTTGCACACACACAGAAGCCATAGAAACCAGAGATACTGACAAAGAGACAGTTGTCAGTGGTAGTGACACTACCTTTAATCCTGTTTAATCCCAACACTTTAATCCCATTTAGTCCCAGCAGAGGCAGGAACTATCTTCTTATATTTGCTGTTGTGTGGCATTTTCTGCCATGATTAAAACCTTCTGTTTTAAGCTGGGCTGAGGTGATACATGCCTTTAATCCCAGTACTTGGGAGGCAGAGGCAGGTGGATCTCTGAGGCCAGCTAGTTTCAGATCAACTAGAGTTACATAGAGAAACCATGTTTCAAAATAAAATAAGTGAAGCTCATTAAGATTCAGGATGTTAAAACGGAGGTCAAACACTCCCTCAGGCCTGAAACTCTTTAAGTTCAGGAAGTAACCCAATGGCTTCAGAAAGTCCCTGAAAGTTTATCCTTACTTTGTTCTGTCCTCCGTTCCCTATCTGGGGGTCAGCGAACATTTATTTGCTTATGTTACTCCAGAAATGGTGTCACACAACAATTCTTTAAAATCCTTAAAGTGGAATGACACTTAATATTCAAATTACAGTTAAAGACGCAAACTAAGAGGCTAGAGCGACAAAAGGCACATACGTGGTTATACTGCAAATGAAAAACCATCTTGATTTAATAGAGGGTGAGGTAGAGGGAGGGATAGACTTTTTAATGTTTCAAATGCCCATAGGGTTGAGGAACAAAGCTCCATGGAATTGGAGGACTTCCAGAGACCCATCTTAAGGCTGTCTTCTTTAGGACATTCTCTTGCCAGACATTTAATCTCTGTGACAAATACCTGAGCAAAACAGTTAAAGGTAGGGTTTACTGTGGCTAACAGTTTCAGTGGTTCCAGTCTGTGGTCAGCTAGCCTTCAGACCCAAGGCAAGATGCGCCATGCTGGAAGGAGCAGCAAGGAGGCAGAGCAGAGATGATCACTCTCATGGCTGCCAGGAAGTAAAAAGAGAGTCAGGGTGAGGCCTGGGGAAATGTCCTCCTTTCTAGGGTATGACCCTAGTAATCACTTCCTCTAACCAGACCCCACTGCTAGCATTTCCTCCATGGGTGATGCCATTGTGTTATGAACCCATAATATATTACTGCATGGACTAGGTCAGAGCCCTCATGATCCAATCGCTCATGAATGCTTAGGTTCACTAGCTGGCTTCCAAACCTTTACCACATGAGTCTTTTAGGATATACAGACATCTGCAACAGCCATACTGTAATATTTAATTTGTAACTGACTTCAAATTTCTGATTACTTTACCTATCTGCATATTGACTCCCCATTGAGATTTTTATGTGTGTTTGCCCACGCTCACACATGTATGTGCAAAAGTGTGTCCACCTGTATGTGTTATGCATATATATGAAGCCAGAAATCAACACTGAGTGTGTTTAGTTGTTTTTGTTTGTTTGTTTTTGTTTTGTTTTGAGACAGGGTTTCTCTGTCCTGGAACTCGCTCTGTAGACCAGGCTGATCTTGAACTCAGAAATCCAGCTGCCTCTGCCTCCTGAGTGTTGGGACTAAAGGCCTGCACCCCCACCCCCGTCGACACTCAGTATCTTTTACTCTTTACCTTGTCTTTTGACAGAAAGCCTCCCTGAATGTGGGGGTGCTCACTAACTGTCTACACTAGCTGGTCACTGAGTTCTGGGGATCTGTTGGTCTCCATTCTCCCCACCCCACTGATAGACCACCGCTAAGTCTAGCCATACCCAGATTTTACATGGCTTCTGGAGATCTGAACCCTCCAGCCCACATGCCCTTGCAGCAAGCACTGTGCAGCCGAGCCATCTCTCCAGCCCCTCAGTGAGATTAAACATCTCTTTCCTATGAGCACAGCATGTAGCATAATGCCCCGTAACAGAAAACTAACTGTGCCTCTTCCTAGTTAAACCTGGAAGAGATACATGCGCGTGATATCTGTGAAGGTGACATCTTCCGTTGCTTTTCAAAGAACTGAGCCACTCCAGAAAATCCATTTTATTTGCAGAACTGTTTCATAACCCACCCCTCCTGTACTTCAATGGAATGCCCCTGTCATTGCCAAATGTTGCTTGTCTGGTGGAAGTTCTTGGCCAGACCTATGGGTTGCCAGACCTTGCAGCTGTTTGCCCTCGAAGTCCAAATCTTCTATAACATCAAATCAAACAACATTTCCTAATGACCGAACAAGAGTGGTCTCTGAGCTTGTTGCCAGAGAGGATAGGACATCACTGTGGCTACCCTCAAGTGGTACAGAATGGATATAAAAACAAGCATATGAATATTAAATGGTAATTGCAGACTTAAGGGACAGCTAGGAGTATTAGAAGAGACAGCAAATGTATACTGTAGGGGGGAAAAGGCTTCCTGTGTTCTCAGCACATGCTCTATGCTCCTAGGATGTTAGGGGTATTGCTTTGGGGCATCCTTGTCTTTCTGCCTAAAATAGGGCCTTTGCAGGATCACCTTTTCCTCTAAGATTCTCAGGGCCACTGTTTCTTCTAAGAGGAAGAGGCTTGGTTTTGCCTAAAACAGTATAGTAAGTACAGTTGAGAATGGTGGCGCGTGCCTGTTGTTCCATTATTCAAAAAGAAGAGACAAGAGGATGAAGAGTTCAGGGCCAGCTCTGTTGCATAGTGAAACCTCATCTCAAAAATGCAAAAACCAGGGGCTGGAGAGATGGCTCAGAGGTTTAAGAGCACTGACTGTTCTTCCAGAGGTCCTGAGTTCAATTCCCAGCAACCACATGGTGGCTCAGAACCATCTGTAATGAGATCTAGTGCTCTTTTCTGGAGTGCAAGTGTATATGCAGACAAAACATTGTATATATAATAAATAAATAAATATTTAAAAATAACTCATTAATTAATTAAAATGCAAAAACCTTCACTCCCTTTGGCAGCACCTATACTGAAATCAGAATGATACAGAGAAGATTAGCATGGCGGCCCCTGCACAAGGATGACACACAAATTTGTGAAACGTTCCATATTTTTTTAAAAAAATGCAAAAATCAAAACCAAACTACACAGAGAACAGTACAGTAGTCACTGCCTCCTCTTCATCTCCTGCTTTCTGCTAACCTCTTGCCTTTGGCCACTTCATTCATTTCCTTATGAGAATGAGTATCATCCCATTCCAAGTCGTCAGTCAATGTGTTCTAAAAGGAGAGAAAGCCTGAGAGTATGAGTCAACTTTATTCCTGGTACTGAACCCTGTTTGTTCTTGTATTAGTTGCCCTGAGGAACAGGGAAGAGCAATGCAACTTTGGTTTCTCTGGCTATTAAAAGGAAGTGATTGGCAGTCAACCCATTTTACTAAGTGAGAATAAAGAACCTGCACACTGAGCCCCTGTTAGGTGCACACAGAGGCTTTTGAACCATTTCCTTTATAATGCTCACTGCGTGCTCCACTTGCCTTTATTAATCTTGGTGCTGGCCTCCCAGGTACAAAGAGAACTAGGCTGTCCCCAAGAAATCTCCAAGCATCTGCCTGGTGGCCTGGTAAGTGGAAACGCCCTTCTTCACCTCTGCCGGCTCCAGCGACTCCTACTGACCTGTCCTCCTGTCCTCCCTCTGTAGTGCAGGGATTCGTGGGGGCACTTACTCGTCCTAGTTAAGACTGTCGTCCTGTAGAGAATGGGGTGTAGCTCAGTGGTGGGAACACTTGCCTTGCAAATTCGAGGTCCTGGGTAGGATTTTCTAGCACTGGAAAAACAAAAACACACTCTTAGGGTCAAGAATTATTATTATTTTTTTTTTAACGTTTCTTCATTTCCTGTTCATATCAAATTGTGCAGTATGCATACCAGTGCTCAACAAAATTTTTGTTTGTTTGTTTGTTTTATGTTTTTAATCAGTCAATTGATGAATTGGTCATACTTCAATAGAATAAGTCTGTTAGGGTTGCCTGCCTTTATTAAAGGGTATCATTTCTATACAGCAATTCATTAAGAGTTAAAACATGCTGACAAGGGCCTCCGAGGTGACTCAGTGGGTAAAGGTGCTTGCTGCAAGGCCTGGTGAGTTGAATTTGCTCCCAGGAACTGATGTGGGAGAGGGAGCGATCAGACCCCTGCAGGTTGTCCTCTGACCTCCACTTCCGCAGGTGTGCCGAGCTCCACTCCACTTCCCCCACAAAAGAAACAAAAAAGTGGCAATAGTAGTTTCTTGTAGTGAATCATTAACAACCCTCCTGATAGCCAAAGACAAGCGGAGAAAGGGTGACAGCCTAGTCATCAGAGCCTAGTGCAGACTGACCCAGCGCAAGGAGCCTGCGCAGGACACCCACAGTATCGCTCGGAGTTGTCAGCGGTCAGCAGCCTCCCGAGGACCTCGTTCTGCAACCCCCACCCCACACACACACCTCCCGTTCCCACACTGTGAATGAAGAAGCAGAGACACTATGGCCCAGCCTGTAACTCTGAGAGGCTCACTGACAAGGCTGCTGAGAGACTGAGCAGATGCCATAGGAATGAGTGGCTGCGCTCTTCTGACTGCCTATTTTGGCCATCTCCCTGCTTTGAAACGATGCTATGGAGGGGTCAGAGGCCTGAGCCAACTAAAAATATAGGAGAAAGATCTAGAATCTACCTCAATGGGTAGGGCCCATTAAGATGAAAGGGGGTTCACTGTAGAGAATGCAATGGGAAGAGGATAGTTTGAATGGTTCCCCCAGCAAAATCTAGAGATCTCTCCAAGAAGAGGCCGTAGGTCACCAAATTTATTCAGCGTGCTGTGGCCTGGTGCTCTGAGTGAATCTCAGAAGGCTGGATCTTGACTGGGAGCCACAGGGCTGCAAGGCTAGCACTCTGCCAGAGGACTGAGTTGGAGGCCCACCCTGGGCTGTAGAGTGAGGCCACACCATAACTAAACAAACCAGAGCGAAACAGAACAAGCACTGAAAGGCCGCTTCTCTGCGTGGGAGCCCAGGAGTGTAGGGAAAAACTTCCCTCTGGGCTCAGGAGGCCCTGTCTCTCCCTGAGGGACTATTGGCAGTTAATGGTTGCTGGAGAAGGAAGTCATTTTCTTCAGTTGTGTGACCATTGATCAATTGCCCAGGCTCTGGAACACAAACCCCCACCTATGCTCATCCAAGCACCCCTACCTAAACCGAGACTTCCTCCCCTGCCCCCGACAACTCAAAAGTAGGAGAGAAGAATGGGAGAGAGATAAATGAAAGTAATGGTGCATCATGGGCTTCCATTTCTTTAATTCCTGCATTTCGGAGGCAGAGGCAACTGATTTCTGTCAGTTTGGCGCTAGTCTGGTCTACATAGTGAATTCCTGGCCACCATCTCTGAGCGTGCAAGGCCTCCCTGCAGCCTGCTCTACAAAGCAAGTCCAGGGCAGAGAGAAACCCTGTCAAAGAAGAGGAGGAGGAGGAGGAGGAGGAGGAGGAGGAGGAGGA
>NW_026585685.1:5309369-5337115 GCF_907164565.1 Psammomys obesus | reverse complement strand
AGGAGGAGGGGGAGGAGGAGGAGGGGGAGGAGGAGGAGGGGGAGGAGGAGGAGGGGGAGGAGGAGGAGGGGGAGGAGGAGGAGGAGGAGGAGTTGTTTTGCCAGGCCTGGTGGCCCACACCTGTAATCCCAGCACTCAGGGAGGCAGAGGCAGACAGATAGCTATGAGTTTGAGGCCAGCCTGGTCTACAAAGTGAGTCCAGGATAGCCAAGGCTACATAGAGAAACTCAGTCTCAAAAAAACCTTAAAAAAAAAAAAGTGGGAAGAAGGGAGAGGAGGTAATATTTGGTTTGGACGGCTCCGCAGATGACAGTGCAAGAGTACTTGCTGCTCTTGTAGACAACCTGAGTTTGGTTCCCAGCACCCACATCAGCACCCACAATCCTCCTGCTCACAACTGCCTGTAGCTTCAGTCCCTGGGCCTCCTTCACCCTCAGCTGGCTTCTGAGGAGGCCTGTACTCATGCGCACATACCCACACGCACACTTGGATGTGTGCACACACACAAACACGCACAGGTGATTTTAAAAAAGAATTAAAATAAGAGGTGTAGTGTTTCCAGGTCCCTGGCTCCACGTTCCTGCCCTGACTTCAACCTTCTGTGAAGGACCAGAACATGTTCCTTTTGGCTGCAGTGTTTCATCACAGGAGTATAAACCCTAAGACAAGACCAGACCATCATGGTCTACACAATAAGTTCAGGGAATCCAGGACTACATGGTAAGGCCCTGTTTCAAAATTAAGTACATAAATATAATTAGTTAAGTAAATAAAAATAAATATTTCAGAAAACAGTGGTAAAGGGATATGAAATTGACCAAAATTCAGTATGAACATATATATGAAATTGTCAAATAATAAAAAAATAAAATAGAAAGCAGTCTGTTCCCACAGAACCTACGTCTTCTTCCTTGTACTCTGAGAGTTCAGGAGAGGTGAGGGGTTTGTCTATACTATTTCCCTCCTCTGGGCAAAGTGTTATGTAACACACCTAGGAGGGGGTCATCCTTTCCTTGTGTTTAGGCTCTGACATGAGCTGGTTCCAGGGATCTGGCCGCAGCCATTCTCCTTTAAGTCCTGGCAGCCTTAGCTGGTAGGACTTGGAGCCTTGTCTTTCAGAGCTTGTCAGCAGGAGACTCCCAGCATGCTGGAAGCTCTGTGTGAGAGTGGGAGCCGCTGCTTTTGCTGGAGCTGCAGGAACTGTGGCCAAGAGCCAGGAACCAAGAGCTGCCTCTTGCTGCGTGCAGCGACTCCCCCAGTGCTGGCACAGCCAGGGAGTCTGCCGAGCCGTGTAAATCTTTCTCCAAGCAGTCTGTCTCTTCGGTAGCTACAGAAACAGTGTTTGTTATCCTTTGGTTTTAAGGAGACAGGCAAAAATCCGATGGCAACAGTCTCTGTTCCTGAAGCTTGCGAGCCCACCAGCAAAAACTTTAGAAATGAAGGAGCAGCGTCCAACAGCTGGCCCCGTCTCTTAGGCTGCTGTCGGGATTTGGAGCCTCGAGAACTTGGCACTAACTTGCCCTTTCAAGCTCAAAAAACTGAAAGTCAGTGCAGAATAGTGTAGTATTCAGTTTTATTTAGTGAAGGAGAAGCATAGACCCCTGGCCAGCAAGATGGTACTGTGATGTGGACAATAACTGACCTCAAATTTAAGAAAGAATACAGCATTTGGACCAGAGCTGGTGAGCCCTGGAGGCTTAGGAACAAAAGGGGTCTTGGAGCAAATGTTGGGGGGAGGGTTGCTTATCCAAGGGCTGGCAAGTAAGAGATTACCTTATTCTGTTCAGTTCTTAAGGCAAGTAAATCGATGCCTTGGGGCTAATGAGCCTGATTCTGTCAAGACCTCCATAACACAAAACACACTTCCTAGAAACAGAAGAAAAAAGAGACCCCCGTGCTTCTGACTCCTGGCTCTGCAAGCGACTTACTCTGGCCACCCGGCTTCCTGAGTGCTGAATGTGGGATGTCAGTGTTTTGGTCCTCAGCCTTCATGTTTCTTTCCATATCTAATCATAATTTTATGAATAAACTGCTATCGTGACCTTAACTACCAGCCTCTGGGATTTTGAATCAGCTTTAGGAAACAAACTCACAATTCTCGAGTTAACAGATTGGATGTTGTTCTGCCTTTTGCAAGCCCATCCTGTAGACCCAGGCTGGCCTCAGATGGTCAGCAATCCTCCTGCTTCAGCTCCCCGCCTGCTGGGATTACAGGTGTAAACTGCCGTACCCAGTAAGGCAGATTGGCTTTCTAAATACACATGGCTGAGAATCAAGACGCTCCCTGCGGTGAAGCCATGCCACACAGGGCTTGTTGGACAGTCTCTGCCTAGGCTGTGGCCAGGATGACTCCTATTTGACTTCCAAAGTCCCGGGCACAGGAGAGGTCCCCCCAGTGCTCAAGGACGAAGAGCATATCATTGTGTTTGGGATCCCAGTCTGGGGTCTGACTTTGTGTACCTCATTTCCTCTATTTTTCCTTTAAGCACCCCCCCCCCCATCTTTCTCCGCCTCTGTCTTCTCACCTATGAACTGGGGATGACGTAGTGACTTCTTGGAGGGATCGGACAGCCCGCTAAACACTGCGTGTGGTAGCTAGCACACCGGAAGCTCAGCATGTGCTAGCTTCTCCATTTCCCTTTCTTTCTGAGATAGGCTCTCTCTCTACAGAGCCCTGCCTGTCCTGGAACTCACTCTGTAGTTCAGGCCGGCCTTGAACTCACAGAGATCTTCCTGTCTCTGCCTCCAGGGTGCCGGGATTAAAGACGAGCGCCACCATACCTGGCCTCCATTTAATTTTTAAATTCAGCTTGATTTTGGAGACAGGCCTAAACTCACCCCGCACTCTTGAGCTCAAGTGATACTACTGCCTCAGCCTCCCAAGTAGCACATCCAGTTATTTCTCCTTTTTACTCTCATGAGGTGCTACCACTTAACAACATGCTATTATTAACTGCTAATAAACTTGTCTGAGGTTGAACTCTCGGCAAGAAATAGAACCAGAACGGAGAGTTCATCAGGCCACAGCTTATGTGTTTGACCAGCCAGTGAAACTGTCTGACAGTTCAATAAACACACAAGGACGTGTGTGTTTGCCTTTAAAGGAATAGGTTTGGAAGGCTCTATATCATTTCCATGTGGAAACTTGGGTGGGGCCTACTTACGAAATCCGTGACTCGTAGCAGGGTTTGTTGTTGTTGTTTTGTTTTTTTGAGACGATCTCATGTAGTCCAGGCTGGCCTCAAATTCACTGTGGAGCTGAGGATGACCATGAACTCCTTGCCTCTACCTCCCAATGGCAGGGTTATAGGCATGTACCACTAAGCCTAGGGTTTTAGGGTTTAGGGTTTTAGGTGCTGGGGATTGCACTGTTCCAACAGAGCCATATCCCCAGCCCCTTTGAGCTGAAAACTCTCTCTCTCTCACATACACACACACCTCTTACAGTGGCCTGCCTGGCTTTAACTCACTATGTAAAAGAGAGTTGCCCAGAACTCACAGAGATCTGCCTGGCCTCTGTTTCCTAGTGCTGGCATGAAAGGTGTGTGCCACCGCAGCTGGCTGTATCTGGAATTCTACATCTAGGAATGTAAAAAACTGACATCTTAGCTTCTAGGAATAATCACCAGGCCTGCTTTTATCCACTTTTATCCTGAGCCTGTTCTTTTTTCTTTTCTTTTCTTTTTTTTTTAATTGAGGCAAGTTTTCACTTCGTAGCCCAGGCTGGTCTTTAATTTATCATGTAGGCCAAGCTGATCTCAAGATAGCAGGGATCCACCTGCCTAGGCCTTACTTTTTTGGGCTACTATGCTCAGCTTGAAACTTACTTTAAAATATATATATATATATATTTTTTTTATTTAAATTTATTTTTATTGGTGTTTTGTTTGTGTGAGGTTGTTGGATCCCGGAGTTATAGGCAGTTGTGAGCTGCCATGTGTATGCAGGGACTTGAACCCAGGTCCTCTGAAGAGCAGCCAGTGCTCTTAACTGCTGAGCCCTCTCTCCAGCCCCTCTCTTTCCTTCTTAGTATCATTGCACTTATTTATTTGGGTTGGTGGTGGCATGCACTGGGGTGCATGAGCACAAGTCAGGACAGCCTGGTGGGATGGCACAGGCCTTTATTCAGTATCAGGCAAGTGGATCCTGAGTTCGAGGCCAGACTGGTTTATATGGGAAGATCTAGGCCAGCCAGGGCTACATAGTAAGACTCTTTCTCCACAACAGTAAGCAAAAAAGAAGTCAGAAGACATCGTGTGGGGGTCCGTTCTCCCCACCACAGGGTCTCGGGGCTCCAGCTTGGGTAGCCAGCCTTGACAGCGTGTACCTTTTCTGCTAAGTCATCTGGCTGGCTCTTGAAACTCACCTTTGTTTTGAGACCAGGTCTCATGTTTTGAGACCAGACCTCTGGCTGGTCTGGAACTTGCTAAGCAGACCAGCAGACTGGCCTAAAATTCACAGAAATCAGTCTGTCTCCTGCTTCCCAAGTGCTGGGATTAAGGGAATATACTACCCACAGCAAACTCTCAAGATGTCAATAAATTCATGCAAATATTAGATTTCACGTGTCCTAGAACATGCTATCTAGTTTCCAATGCCATTTATGAAACAGCATGAAATGGAATTAGCCTTCTTGATAATAAATAAAGAAATAATTTGAGATCAGAATATAAGGAAATAGGGCAGAAAAATGAAGAGTTAAGTTTTGAAGTCAAAAGATAAGTTTGATTTTGCTTCTGTTAGTTATCGCGTATGTGGACTTCGACAAGTTTCTTAGCTGGTGACTCATTCTTGAATGAAAAAAAAAAGAAATAAAAGGAGGACATGATGGCTTCTAGGTATGGTGGAGGAGAAGGTTTATTGTAGGTATGAGGGAGAGCATAGCCAGAGGCAGGGACATCTAAGAGAGTCCAGAGTGGACAGACATGACCCTAAGCCAAGCCATGTAAAGCGGGGGGGGGGGGGATAAAAAGGGGAGAGAGAAGAACCAGGAGCAGTGGCCAAGAGGGCAAAAGATCAAAAAGGTGAAAAAGGACTGATGTAATCAGAATGACCGGGTTACATAGGAATCGAAAAACTGGGGGAAGGGAAAACCCAATCCAGTTCCTGGACTGGTGAGTTCTTGGGGGGTGAGGTATGCCAGCCAGGAGGACTCCATAACAGGTAGGAACTGAGGGATTCTGGGAGGACCTGAACATCAGCATTCATTTTGATATGTTACTAGGCACCTCAGCCGTTTGTCCTGGGTTTGAGACCCAACAATTCTGAGCTGTAAATTGGGGATAATTTGTACCTACTACACAGGATAGTGACTCGCTAATATTGAATTAATTAAGTGTAAGAGATATCTAGGAAACTAGGAAAGTGCACATCTGTGAATGTTTTTCCAGAGACAATTGACTGACGGGGAAAAGTCTGTCCTAAATGTGCCCAGCTCTGTTCAGCAGGCTGGAGTCTGAGTGGAACAAAGTTGGAAGAAGAGGAAGCCAGCCCATGTGTGCAAGTTCAGCTATTCACTAAATCAGTGTGTCTACTCCCTCTGCCGTCACCACCGCCAACCAGATTTTGGTCTCTTTGTCCTAACAACGTGGACCCGCGCCAGCGACTCTCCAGGGGAGCATTGCTTCAACCTCACGCTGGGCTCTCTCCCTGTTCTCCTTGTCCCGAGGCCTCTGGTTTCTGGGACTGAGAAGCGCCTGGGTTCGTGACGCTCCAGCATACAGACAGCCATTGTTAAACCACCCAGCCAGTCATAAAGTTCAGTTAACGAGTCATTGTTTGCATTCTGTTGGTTCTGTTCTTCTGGAGAACTCTGACTAATGGAGCAAGTGTGTTATCATCTTGTTGATGGCCTGAAGTATTATCAATAGGTAAGTAGCTCCATGCCTGCCCTGTGCGATATGCTCTGAGTCATTTGGATGACCTCTCCTCCTCCTCCTTCCCCTCTTCCTCCTCCTTTAGTTTTGCTTTTTTTTGGGGGGGGGTGTTCAAGAGAGGGGTTTTCTGTGTAGCCCTGGCTGTCCTGGAACTCATTAGACCAGACTGGCCTTGAACTCACAGGGATCCACCTGCCTCTACCTCCTGAGTGCTGGGATTAAAGGCATTCGCTACCATGCTGGGCTCTACTTGTTGTTTATTTTAAATTATTTTGCTTTTTTTTTTTTTTTTTTTTTTTTTTATGGGGACCACAAGTGTCATCACACACAGCACAGATGTCAGAGAAGAGCTTGTGGAAATCAATTCTTCCATCATGAAGGATCTGTGGATAAACCTCAGGTGGTCAGGCCTGTCACCTGTGACCTGTTGAGACATCTTTCAGGCTTGTTCTGTACTTTTCAGACGGGGTTTGTGTAAACCAGGATCATCTTGAACTCCTAATCCTCCTGCTTCAGAGTCTCAAACACTGAGATTACAAGCATGTACCTTGTTTGTGTGAATGAGTCCCATGTAACTAAGGATGACCTTGAACATCAGATCTCTTGCCTCTGCTCTGTGTTTTGGTTTGCACGGTGCTGGGGATTGAACCTGAGTCTTTGTGTGCAAGACCCTTATCAACTGAGCTGTATCAAACATCCCAAGTTGATATGCTTAGACAATAAAAAAGCATATTAAGTACACTGAAGCTAGGTGGTGGTGGTGCATACTTTTAATCCCAGCACCCAGGAGGCAGAGGCAGGCAGATCTCTGAGTTCAAGGCTAGCCTGGTCTAAGAGTGAGTTCCAGGAGAGCCAGAGCTATGTAGAGACTCTGTCTCAAGAAAGAAAACAGAACAAACAAAACATTGAAAGTTAGGTGTGAAAAAAATAGATATATATGCTAGTTGCTGGCATTCAGGAGAAACCAAAAAAAGAAAATACTTCTTATTATTTTTATTATTAAAATAAATATTTTATTGTGAAATTTAGAGTTTATATATAAGCAAGGGCATAAAAAACAGAACTATAGGCCAAGCATGGTGGTGCATACCTATAATCTCTGCACTTGAAAGAGAAGCGGAGGCAGAAAGAACAGGGATTCAAGGCTAGCCTCAGTTACATATAAGTTTGAGGCCAGCATGGGATACAAAAGACCCAGTATCAAACAAACAAATAGAAAACCCAAAAGAAACAAACAAGCAAAGAAAACACACACACACACACACTGCAATTTTTATTTTTATTTTTTAGTTAATTGGTTGAGGTGGGTTTGTCTATAACCCAGTGTGGCCCAGAACTCAGTAGGTAGTACAGGCTGGCCTCGGATTTTTTGACGGTCCTGCTTCAGCCTCCTCAGTGCTGGGACTACCGGCTTGCACCATAACATCTGGGTTTACTTCCAGGTCAGACCCTCCATCCTTTTATATATTCACACATTCATTCCATGTAAGAATGAGCCTTTCAGGAAGTGCAGCCAGAGGAAAGGGCTCTGGCAAGAGCTGTCCAGCAATAGGCAGTCTGCCTGGAGCCACAGGCGGTGCCTGGTTACAACAGGTCCCGAAGCTTTAGCTGCAACCACTTGTCGGTAGAGTTATGGAAGCCTTCCTACATGAAAGAGAAGTCACACTGAATCTTCCCTAATGCCCCTCCTGCCCCTGACATTTTAACATCATGAATTATTCACTGGAAGTGTGTACAGAGGTATGAGATTCCTAGCCCATACGGGCGATTGGTGTGGTTCTTCAAATCTTGGCTATTGAGGACAGCTCCAAGTTCATGCCCGTGAAATTTATAGGAAATTCCTTGCATAGTTCAGGTGGAGGATCTGCTCTACTTTGTCCAAAATCGAGGACGTGCAAGTCTGCCAGCGAATCCTGGTCAAATGGAGAAGAAAACAGAGGGCGGGGTGTGCCTGCAGAGACTTCATCTGATCCTCAGATGCTGTTTGTCTGCATTTTTTAAAAATTATTATTATTATTATCTGAGGTTTGTTTGTGAGAAAAATTCCTGACCTGGCAAAAATTCATAGTAATTACTCAGGAGAAAGGGATGAGAAGAAAGAAGCAGACCGAAAAAAACAAAACAATAAAAATACAAAGCATTGGTAAGGTCGGGGAACCTGGGTACGGGGCTTCAGTGGGAGAGAAGAGGTCTGCAGGAGGCCCACCCAAATGCTTTTGATGTTTGACCAATTATTATCTTATTATTCTTCCTGCTATAGATGCAGCTGCAATTTATGTAACAGGATGTTTAAAAAGATGAAAGAGAAGGTGTAGCGGAGCTTTGAGGTGATAAGAGCTCCTAGAATATGTATTTATGGACGTTTAGAGTATAAGTTCCCGTACATTCTTATAATAAAACACCTATTTGTTTTTCTTTTCGTAAGAGCAACAACTAAAAATTGGGCTTCAATATGGCAGCTTCCTGCGGGCGAGCGATATAGGAACCACAGCAAAGAAAGCGAACAAAGAGTCATTGCCGAAGGGGTTGGAGGTGGTTCAATCTGTGGCCCCCGCTGGCTCTTAATTAGCTTTGAGCTTTGGGTCCAGAATGTTTTATCTTTGTATTATACAAGTGTTGGAATTTATTTGGTTTCAACCTGTTTATCATAAAATGGATTCTTCTATTGTTCGAGGAGGAGGGCCCTGTGGAATTCGTGACCGAAATCACCCCGTGTGAAGATGAAAGCGAAAAATAGTTTTTGCTGGACAGTTTGTGGGACCAAAGTTGAAATGAGTTGAACGGTGTGCCAGAAGGCTCTGTATGTGCTGGGCACAGCGGCACATACACTTACCTCTTCATCTCAGGCAGAGGCAGAAGCAGGTGGATCTCTACGCGTCTCCGTCTGATCTACATAGGCCAGCCAGGGCTATATTGTAAGACCCTGTCTCAAAACAAACAAAATCTTCTATAGGTATCTTAAC
This sequence comes from Psammomys obesus, assembly GCF_907164565.1. Taxonomy (NCBI): domain Eukaryota; kingdom Metazoa; phylum Chordata; class Mammalia; order Rodentia; family Muridae; genus Psammomys; species Psammomys obesus. The sequence goes on along the minus strand of NW_026585685.1, from coordinate 5,328,276 downwards.
CAGGGTGACTCACAGGGTCTGGAGACCCCTGCTGGGCGTGCTGTCCTGTCTCACAACAAACTGGTGCTGGACACCCCATAAAAAGGTCTTTGGGCATGTTCTAACTTAGAAGTGCTGTCATTACTCATGGTTTATTTGCTAATTTCAGTTATTTCTCCTAGCAACCCAGGCAAGTGGAACACCCCTCTCCTACATGTTCATAATTTTACTCATGTGTGTATATAGGTACAGTATATGTCCAGCTCCTTTCTGTTTGAAATTAAGCTTTTTAAAAGTAATGTCTCTTTCCCCTAGGTCCCTCAGGATGCATTCCTTAAAAACAAGGGATTCTCTTTCATAGCCATAATACAAATATGAAAACTTAAGAAGTCAATTCCAACTAAATAAAAATGTGTGATCTATAAGCCTCATTAAAATATGGTTCCACTGTCCCAATAGCATCATTATAGTAAAGTTCATTGCAGATCATTTATCACACCTGGTTGTCCAGCACCTTTGGTGGTACGGTGAGTTGAACCCAGAGCCTTCAGCTTCCTAGGCAAGCACTCACCCACACCTTTACTTTCTAATCTGGAATAGATCTTCTGTACTTAGGACCCTCACATACTGAAGACATATTGTAGAGTGTCATCGGTTGGTGTTTCATCCATTAGACTCAAGTTATGACTTCTTAGCAGGAATACAAGGAGTGATGACACTTCATAATCGCCAGGGCTGATTTACTGTTCCATATATATAGTGTATCCTCCCCCCCTTGAATGTGTGCGCTGTAATAAACTCTGTGTCTATGCTACTCTCTGTGTGTCTCACTTCAAGTCTTTCAACACAGATCACAAGGCCTAGGGGAGACAAGAGGAGTTTAGACCATGACCGCAGTGACACTGGCATTTTGAAGCCAACCTATACACACACTGATTCTAGGCCACAGGCGTCTGATGTCAGTTATATATAGCTGGTGTTCTCCAGATCCAGTGCTGCGCTGCTTCTTTGGGACCACAATGCCGGCTGCTTCGGCCCACGATGTCTTCCATAGACATTCAAACTGTTAAAATCACCCTCACCTCAGCTTTGTTCTACTCAGAAGCATGGCGACTCTGAAGTGGATGTTTGGAATCCAAATGCTTCACAGGACTGTGTAGGATGGACAGAAACACTCTCTCTCTCTCTCTCTCTCTCTCTCTCTCACACACACACACACACACACACACACACACAGAGCACCTCCCAGGTGCTGGCTGAGGCGGGAGAGCACCACCACACTCAGCTCACATGTCCCGGTTGGTTTGAACTCCCACAAACCTTAATCACACAGGAATCTGGTTTGGGTCCAGGGTCTCTTCTCTCTTCCAGCCCTAGCTAGCAGGCTTTTCTTCCCATAGGATGAACTTTCCTTCCCATTGTATGAGCTGCCAGAGTATATCAGCTTAAACTCTCTAAACACTGCCGTCACTTTTGCTCTGAAATTACATGCATCAGTAGTGAATTTGGAAACCATCTGGAAGACAGAAGACTGTACCACAGCTGCAGCGGTCCCCTCCCAAAATTTTGATCCAAGGAAAAGAATTCCTTTTTGAGCCTAAAGATTTGATCCAAAGTAAAGAATTCCTTTGCTAGGTGAGGTTATGCACATGCCTGAAATCCCAGTACCCGGGAGGTAAGGCCAGAGTTACCTGGAGTTCAAGGCTGGTCTGGCTACATGGACCTTAAATCCCACCCCGCCCCTCCCCCCCAAAGAAAGCAAAAGGGAAGAAAGAAAGAGAGGGAAGGAGGAAGAGGAGAGAATAAAGGGAGGGAGGCAGTTGGGACAAAGGAGGAAAGAAGAAAAGAAAGGGGAAAAAAGGCTCCTTTACAAACCTGCTCACTGAGGGAAGAAAGGGTCTGGAGAGCCCTGAGCCCCAGGCAGTCAGGACACCACTGGTCATTCACACTCATTAAAAACCATCAAAATGTAAATGTTATTTTCTTTTACCAACAACACTAATCTTTCCCTCATATATCATTTTCTCTCTTCTCTCCTTTCCAAGTGAGTGCATCTGAAGGAGAGCTGGCTGGGGTCCGACATGTAGTCTGTGGCTAGGAGACCAACAGCCTTTTTGCGCATGGAATAAGGCCAGCACTTGCTAACCTTGATGCCATTAACATTCCTCTCCAGCTCTTGAGCCAATTACCCATAGACTAGTTAACAGGTGAACATTTATTGCTAGGTACTATTTAACATTATTTAATTACTTTCACGAAGATAAACATCTCCCAATTACATTAAAGATACACATGTAAGGTTACAAGACAGATAATTCTGAATGAGAGCCAGAATACATTAAGCCTTCAGCATTTAGATATGAATAATTGGCTGTCCATTGTGGCTACTGAAATTATTTCCTGGCTAGTGTCTGTCTAGCATGCATGAGGCCTTAGGTTTGATCTAAGCTAGCACTCAATAAGGTGTGGCTTATTATCCAGTACTTGAGAGGCAGAGAACAGAGGCTCCCTCAGGAGTTCAAGGTTATCGTTGGCTGCACAATAAGTTTCAGGCCAGCCTGGGCTACTCGAGAACCTGTCTTAAAAAATAGTAATAATAATAATAAGGTTTCTTATACTGGATTATACTTAGGCTTCATGAAGGATGGAGTTTTGTTTTATTACTGTTTCTAATAGCCAGTACTTATGCCTGACACACAGTTAAGATTTAATAACTATTTGTTGAACAAATGAAAATAGTTTGAGGCGTAATAGAAGAAAATTAAAAATTACTAAACTAAAACCTGAAAGAATTATTGGGTATAATTTATATATAAATTTTGGATATAACTTTGGAATTATTAGATATAATTTATAATATAAAAATAAAGAGAGTTGGGGAACAGGGATGCTGAGGAGTCACCTTCTCAGAAAGTGATTGCTGCCTGAGGAGTCCCTCTCCTGCCCTCTCCTGCCCTCCTTTCCCCTCCCTCTCCTGCCCTCCCTCCCTGCACTTCAGTAGTTCAAAGGCTCGCTAAGAAGATAAGCCTTTCTAAGAACTGACCTAGATCCTTAAATAGATATTTAAAATTTTCACGTGTTTTGGGAGTAGCTAAGGGGGTGGCCTGTGACTTGAAGTTTCAAGCTGCACATTTTAAAGGGAGAGTAAGAAGGTATTTAAGGGGCTCGAGTGCGAGTAGAAGGGTTCAGGTTCAGGGGTCTCGAACTCAAATGCATCCAGAGGCCAAGCCAGCAGCATGACAGGGTGAAGCAGTTAGATACACCGCAGCAGAAGAGTGGAGTCTGGAGAAGCCAGTAACTGCATACACCTGCACCTCCTGAAGACACTAAAGGGCCAGTGAGATTGGCTAGCGGGTAAAGGTGCTCGCTGTGGAAGCCTGATGACCCGAGTCTGATTTCCTGGAACCCCTATAAATCGTGCACGCATACACTAAACCACCCCACCTTTGGCTGCATCCAGTAGACCTATACTGTTTCAGACAGTGGATATGAGGAGAAGAGGATGAACCTTAGTATAAAGGGACAGCATGTCATCTCGCTTCACATGTACTCTTCTGCTAGACACATCTCAGAGAACCAACCTCTTCGGAAGAGCTGTTCGGTGACAGATGGACCAAGCAGAGCTATTGCCTGGTGGGCAGCATATGATGAAGAGGTGGTCTGGGGAAACTGAATAATTTCCAAGCAGTAGAGGGTAACTCAGAATGGATGGTAGAACCCCGTACCCCTCCCCACTAAAATCTTGTAAGCTGAGCAGTGTTGGCACACATGTCTAATCTTAGCACTCAGGAGACAAAGGTAGATGGTTCTCTGAGTTCGAGGCCAGCCTGGTCTACAGAGTGAGTTCCAGAAAAAGACAGGGCTACACAGAGAAACCCGCTGTGTGTGTGCAGGAGGGGGCTTTTGTTGGGTATTTTGTTGGGATACACAATGACATGCATGAGATGGTTTAAATGAGGCTAGCCCCTCTAGACTTGTATGTTTGCATACTTGGATCAAGTTGGTGAAGCAGTTTGGGAAAGATGTGGAGGAGGTATGGCCTAGTTGAAAAAGTTATCTAGCCAGGCTTACCTGAGGTCCCAGCACTCATGGAGGCAGAGGCAGGGGGACCTCTGTGAGTTTGAGGTCAGCCTGGTCTACAAAGCGAGTCCAGGACAGCCACGACTACGCACAGAAACCCTGTCTCAAAAAACAGAAAAACAAAAAGAAAGGAAGGAAGGAAGGAAGGAAGGAAGAAAGGAAGGAGAGAGAGAAAGAAAGAAAGGAACAGAGAAATAAAGAGAGAACGAGAGAGAGAAAGAAAGAGAGAAGTGCCTGGGGTAAAAGTCACTGGGAGTAAGTTAGGATGTTTCCAAAGCCCACACTGTTCCTACTTATCTCTCTCCCTCCCTACCCCACCACACTCTTTTCTTACCTCATGCCTGTGGATCAGGATGTATGCTCTCATTACTGTTTCAGCGCTATGCCTGCCTGCTGCCATGTACCCAATCATTATCGTCATGGACTCCAAACCCTCAGAAACTGTGAACCCCCCCAAAATGTTCTTTCATAAGACGCCTTGGTCCTGGTGTCTCTTTACAGCAATAGGGAAGTAACTAAGACAGCAGCTGGTACAAGGAGTGGGGTATTGTTGTGACAGGCCCGATCATGCTGTTTGGGGGAAGAATCTGAAAGACTTGGGACTTCTTTGGACTAAGAAAATGGTTGAATGCTTTAAACAAGATTAAATGAGCCATCCCTGTAGGAGCCTGGAAGACAGTCATGATGAGAACAATGTGGACTGTGGAGGCCCAATTCAAGAGGTTTCAGAGGAGAATATTAGCAACTGGGCTAGAGACTGCAGTTTTAATATCTTGGTAAAGAATATGGCCGGCCACTTTCTTCTCTCATCTTAAGAACTTTCCTGCTCTGGCTGTCCTGGAACTCACTCAGTAGACCAGGCTATCCTCAAATGCAGAGTTTTGTCTGCCTCTGCCTCCCGAGTGCTGCTGGGATTAAAGGTGTGTGCCACCATGTCTCCTGACTTTAGATATTTTTTTTTTTTGTTGAGACTGAAAGATATTGGGACTTTTGAAGCTGAACAGCTACATCTTGCATTATGATATGGCCACGAGCCCATGGGGCCCAGGGAGTGGAATGCGTTTGAATGAGAATGGCTCCCATAGGCTCATATGTTTGAATGTTGGTCTCCAGTTGGTGAGTGCCTGTGAAAAAGATTAGGAGGTGTGTGTGTGTCACAGGTGGGAACAGGTTTTGAGGTTCAAGACTCCCCGTTCTCAGTGTGCTGTCTCTCTCTGCCTCTTCCTTGCAAATGAGCTGCCAGCTTTCCCTACCACCACCACTGCCACTGCCATCATGGACACTGGTCCTCTGGAACAGTAAACATAATTAAATGCTTCCTTTTATAAGTCCCCTTGGTCACAGGATTTTATCACGGCTGTAGAAAAGTCACTAAAAAGCGAGTAACTGATATAGAGGCTGTAGCTAAACGAGCATTTATTTATTTATTTTTCATTGTTTTGTTTTGTCTTGTAGACAGGGTTGGGTTCCTCTTTGTAGCCCTGGCTGTCCTGGAACTCGCTCTGTAGCCCAGGGCTGGCCTTGGCTCTGCCTCCTGAGTGCTGGGATTAAAGGCATGTGCCAACATAATATTTTCTAAAATGAGAAACTTCTGAACTTCAAGACCAGCAAAATCTGGATGTTTCCAGATAGCTCAGGGCAATGATTGTCTCATCAGCAAACTCAAAGGCATGTAACTGCCTTCACGTGCTTGAAGCAATCATTAATTTGAGCTTCTCCTTTAGAAGCTCATTAATGAAGCTCATTTTTCTATCTTTTAGAGCAAAGGTTGAAAAGCAAGGTTGAAAAAGCCATGGATACTACACCCTACACCGCGGAGACTGAAGTCAGTGAGGGTGACTTAGAGGCTAGCCTGGGCAACACAGAATGACCCTATCTCAAAAGGTAATCAATCAGAGGCACTGAGGGGTTTTGATAGCAATCTGAAACAGGATGGATACAGAGTGTTGGGAACTGGGAAAGTTTTCCCCCATATTAGAATTTTTTATTTTGAGACTGTGTCTCATAGCTTGTCTCAAACTTGTGATCCTCCTGCCTCAGCCTCCCAAGCATCTAGGATTACAGGAATATATCACCATGCCCAGATCTCCTTTTAAAAGAGATTTATTTTTGCTTCGTGTGTATGAATATTTGCCTGCAAGTATATATGTGTATCACATTTGTGCCTGGTGCCCATGGAGGCCAAAAGATGGTGTGAGAATCTCTGGAACTGGAGTTACAGGCTGTTCTGAGTCAACATGTGGATTCTGGGAGCTGAATCTGGATCCTCTGCAAAAGCAGCCATTGCTATTAACCACTGAGCTGTCTCTCCAGCCACTCCGTCTTGTTTTTTTAATTAATTAATTAGTTATTTTCATTGTTACGTGCATAGGTGTTTTGCCTGCATGTATGTCTGTGTGAGGGTGACAGATCTTGGAGTTACAGACAGTTGCGAACTGCCATGTGGGTGCTGGGAATTGAACCCAGGTTGTCTGGAAGAGCAGTCAGTACTCTTAACCACTGAGCCATCCCTCCAGTCCCCCCTTCTTGTTTTTTAATCACAGAAGATGATTTGAACTAGTATTTTTCCAGGTGAAGACCAACCCAAGTATTGGACATATCTTTTGGTTGGCTCTTCTAATATTAAAGATCAAGAGAACTGCTCAGAGAGGCTGCTCAGGCCATACGTCCCATGAAGGAGACATACGTCCCATGAAGAAGACTAGCAAAGATGAGCTAAGACATCACATTAAAAGTGAATCAAGGCCATATTCTACACCCAAATATTTCTATTGTTTCAGCCTACTGAACTTTCACCCACTTAAGACTTTCTTTGAACAATCCGATCAAAAACAAGATCTTAAAATAATTTTTTTTTCTAAATTGTTTGCTTACAGTTAAACCTTTAGACAGGAGGCCAACTCTCAGTAGTCAATTTCAAATAGGTGAACTTTGGTCTAAATAGATTAAAAAAAAAAAAAAACCAAAAAACTCTACAACCTTCAAACAGACATGTAAATGATGCCAGTGTGCTGGCTTTATCAACTCCCCTGAAGTGTTTGCTCTCTCCCAGGGAACCTTACAGAAATTAGGAGGGCTTTCATGGTGAATCATCACCCAGTCCTGAAGCGAGAGTGCAATTGTTTGCACAGATACAGGTTGGATTGGGAGGCCTACAAAGGGAAGGAGAGGCGAGGGGAAATCAGCTTGGTCATGTGAAGTGTACATTCCTGTTCCTGGCCTGACAGGTGCTTTCTCTTGTCACTATGCTTGCCTATCTCCTGCCCTTTCAGTACAGGTCAAAGGTAAAGTGACACAGGAAAACACTTTCTTACAACTCTCAAATTTGCCAGGCACTGGTAGTACATGCTTTTAACCGCAGCACTTGGAAGGCAGAGGCAGGCAGATCTCTTAAGTTTAAAGCCAGTCTCATCTACAGGGTGAGTCCCAGGATAGCCAGGACTACACAGAGAAACCCTGTCTCGAAACAAACAGACAAACAAATGAACAAACAAAACCAACAAAAGAAGAAGAAAGAAAGGAAGAAAAAAGAAAAAGAAAAGAAAAAAAAATGTTCTCCTAGACCTCTAGGAGAAAATGAAGAATTTTGGATATGGGACACGCAACCTGTTTTTCCAGTCTCTCTGTGTGTTGCTATGTAAAATGTTGATGCACTTAATATGCCTTATGTATGGTTACCCCAATAGTTTTCTTAAAACTGAAGTTCTTATTTATTTTTGTTGGTATATGTGTTATTTTATTTATTTATGTTTGTTTGTTGCTCTTTGCTTTTTGAGACAGGGTATCTTTGTAATAACAGTCCTGGCTGTCCTGGAACTTGCTTTGTAGACCAGGCTGGCCTCGAACTCACAAAGCTCTGCCTGCCTCTTCTTCCTGAGTGCTAGAATTAAAGGTGTGCAAACCACTATAGCCCAACTGAGGGTCTTATCAACAGGACTAAAATTGCTGGGTTAAGGTGGGTAGTGTTTTAAAAATAAAAGCCATTTCCATGTTGTTTTCCAAAAAGGCTATATAGCACTTCCTATTTCAATAGAACACAGGAGAACATCACCCCACAGCCTTGTAAATGAAAACAAGGACATGATGGTATGGTTGTATGGTTGAGGAGAAGGGTTTTAGTGTAGATATGAGGGAGAGAGCAGCCAGAGGCATCTGGAAGGGTCCAAACTGAACCAGACCATAACAGAAGAGAGTGGGAGAATGAGAGAAGAGAAGAGAAGAGAAGAGAAGAGAAGAGAAGAGAAGAGAAGAGAAGAGAAGAGAAGAGAAGGTGAGTAGACAAGGAGAGGAGCTGAGGACCAAGAGGCCAAGAGTGGAGGACCAAGAGCGAGCCAGCCAGGAGCCAAGAAGTCAAAATGGCAGGTATGTTTGGGAATGAGAAGCTGGGGGAAGTTCGGAAGCAAAGACAACCCCTTTATAGAAGAGGTTTAGGAGAGGGGTCCTGGTGAGAAGTGCTGGGAGGAGCCACTGCTACTGAGTGAACCTTTCTTCGGGACCTGACACCCCGTAGCAATAGGAATTACAGTGTATTCATTAGCTACTCTAATAAAACCCCCACAAAACTAGAGATCAAAGGAAACTATTTAAATGTATGTAATAAAGATTACTTACTCTAAGCCAATTGGTGATGGCACATGCCTTAATCCCAGCACTTGGAGGCAGAGGCAAGCAGATCTTTGAGTTCAACACCACCCTGGTCTACAGGGTGAGTGCCAGGACAGCCAGGGCCTCACAGAGAGACCCTGTCTCAAAACTGACAAAACAAAACAGACAAATAAAAGAAAAATGAAACCTTCCCTAGTCCAGATCTCAAACATTACTGCTTTCCTCCTTCCTACAGGGCTCTCACCCTCAGCACCCAGAGCAGTTTCACCTGGCTTTGTAGTCTGTGCTTCGGTGAAATCATAAAGCCTTTCCTATTGTTTTTGTGCCTACTTTATTCTCCTCAATATAACCTTTGTCCCTTTTTGCATTTCACACGGGGGTAGTTCTTTCACTTTTGTTGAATTACTCCCCCCCACCCCCCCGGTCATTCTCCACTATGTGGATGATGGGCTCTTGAGGTCCTTTGGAATCAGAAACCTGCCACCATGCCCTGCTTTGTGCCACCCAGAATTTAGACAATTACAACATTTTCTGTTTACATGAATTATTGACTTTTAGCTGTTTGACAAACTACCCAGACTTGTATCAGCAAAAGTCAAGAGATCTCTGTCCAGCTGAATACTGATATACTAACATTATTTGGGCACAATAGTTTAAAGAGCTTAAACTATAGCTGTCTAGTGTGTCATTCAATGCATATTTATTTCTACAACTCACTCAGTTCGCTTACAGGTTGGGCATGAACAAAACAAACCAGATTCCCATCCTCATAGTTTTTAATTTCTTACATGCTTTGATAAGTATAAACACAAATGAAGTGATTTGGATTTCTTTTATTTAGGTTCGATTTTGTTTAAATCGCTTTTGTTTAAATCCGTGAGTAGATCAAAGGAGGAAACTTTCCAGGGACTAATCAGGGGAACGGATAGTTTTAGGAGGAACAGCCTTAGGAAGACTGGAAGATACAATACAGAGGAGGAGACGGCTGACAGGACACTGCATGCAGGAAGGCCAACACATCTCTAGTGAGTGGGAGGAAGGCAGGCCACAGCTGGATCAGTTAGGGGCTTGAAGTGCTTTCATCACAAGAACATCACTGAGCCAGACAAGAAGATGCACCACCACGTCTGCCTTCAAGTGAGACTTGAGGTACACACGAAGAGAGTGGGCAGCAAACAACCTTGAATCCACAGTGTCCTTAGGGCTTGCCCCTGTAGAAGAGGGCTCTGTGTTTTTTGTTTTGTTTTGTTTTGAGACAGAGTTTCTCTGTGTCGCCCTGGCTGCCCTGGAACCTGCTCTGTAGACCCTGCTGGCCTCGAACTCAGAAATCTGCCTGCCTCTGCTGCGTACCACCACCGCCCTGCTGAGAGCTTTGCTTTTCGTTGCTGTTGATTGTCTCCCTTCTTTCCTCCCTCTTTTTTTCCATCCCTCCCCTCCCTTCCTTTCTATTTCTCTTTCTCTCAGACTTTCATTCTTTTTCTTTCTTTCATTTCTCTTCTATGTAGCCCAGGTTGGCCTGGAACTCCCTATCCTCCCAACTTAACCTCCTAAGTGCTGAGATCGCAGGTGTGGCCAGCTTGCTGCTGCCCCGCCCCTTCCTGCACATCAGATTTCCAGGCTTCGGCCTGCAGCACTCCGCATGCTCAGGGTGAATGCTGCTTCTTCACAGATCATCCCTGCCCTGTCTTCTCCCCCCAGTGCAGCAGGCTCTGCTGACGGGGAGCTCACAGATCATTCTGGGGGTCCTTTCACAGCGCTCGTAATTGTGCTGTGTTAAAAGAACTTCTATTCACCTGGTTCAGTTGTCATCTGGGAGGCTTACTGCATCCATCTGCTAACCTAGGCCTAGTCCTGGAAGCAACTAGCCTCCATGCAATCTAATCAAGGCTGAGAATGTTTTCAACCTCTGAGACTTACCACTGAATAAGCTCATCCTTTCTCGTTCTTTCTGAGCTCTGGCTGCCTGGTTCAATTTAGCTGTTCTGGCTCAAACCCTTCTCCAAGCTGACTGATTCAAACTGGCTTCTCTCTTGGTTTCTGACTTTTTGCCCTGCCTAACCTCAAATCAGCTCTAGCAATCTGTTCTAATCTTCTGGCTCCTTCTCATTCTCTGGCTCATCTGTCTTCACCTCTGTCTAACTTGTTGTCTCTTCAGCCTGTCTCTGTAAAACTCTCCCAGTAAAAACTGCCTCTGAATTCTGAGAACTGAACTGCCATGAACTCAACTCCACCACCCTGCCTCTCAGCTCACTGGCTCAACCAACCTGATTGAACAAGCATTGACTAGAACTCAGAGATCTGCCTGCCTCTGTCTCCTGAGTGCTGGGATTAGAGGCCTGTACCACTACGCCTGGACCCAAGCTTTTTTTTTTTTTTTACTCTCTACCAGGCTGGCCTTGGACTCAGAGATCTGCTTGTCTCTGTCTCCTAGGATTAAAGACATGTCTGAATTCCAGCCGGATCACACAGACCCAGAAGGTCTTCAGTGGATGTGATCTCTAGCCAGAGCAGCCATATTCCGAATTAAAATCCTCTACAGTGCTGTGACTTTCTGTTAACTGTCTTCTGGCAAATGGACAGGAATTGGCCTGTTTTGTTTCTGTCTCATTCTTGTTTCTTCTCCCAGTGACTGGAACCTAGAAGGTACACAATAAATATTTGTTGAATGATGAACTTGCCCCGAGCAGATCCACGTTGGCAGTTAGGGTCAATTACTCTACGTACTCATAAAACATGTTTGGATATCCTATGCCAAAATCTTCCCAGGGATCCTCCACTGAAGTGCATTTTCACCTCCACCCCCCTTTTAAAAAAGTTTTTATTTTAAGATAGGATCCAACCAAGCTGTCCAATGCTCAGGCTGATCTTGAACTCACTGTAAGTTGTGATTAGGTTTTATTGTTGTTTGTGTAAGACAAGGTCTCACTCAGTAGCCCAGGCTACTAGCCTTGGCTTGATCCCCAACAACACATACATACCTAAGTACATACTAAATAAATAAATTTAATAACAATAAAAAAAAAAACCCAGTACCAAGTATTTAAAATAACAATTTTAAAATTCTCTTGTATTCTCCAATTATACTCTCTAGTCATGTGATTGCTTTAGACGATTTTGGTCAATTCTCTCACTTCATTTTGTTTTTTAACTTATTGACTTTTGTTTTTTGAGACAGAATCTCAGTGTGTTACTCTGGCTGTCCTCAAACTTAGAATCCCCCTGCCTCAGTCTCCTGAGTGCTGGGATCATACACATACACTACCCAGTCGGCTCTCTAGCTTAAAAAGAAGTCCCTTTTCACCCTTGAAAATCAGGACGTTTCGCCTGTTGATAACCTTAATAAAGACAAGGTGGCGCACACTTGTGACCCTAGGATAAGAAATACGGTGGCAGAAGGGTCCTAAGTTCAAAAACAGCCTGGAAAAATATATATATATGAGACATATATATATATGAGACATATATATATATATATATATATATGTATATAATGGGTAAAGCTATACATGATGTCACACACTTCTAGGTCCCAGCACTTAGGAAGCTGAAAAGGCAGCACTGGGTAGAGTTCAAGGCCACCTTTGACTGCATAGTGCCAGGCCAGCCCCAAACAAAACAAAAGTAGGATTAGAGGTAGGTTTGTTGGTAGAGAGCTTGCCTCGCAGGCTCGAAGATCTGCGTGCCTGACTCAGCACCCGCAGAACTGGGTGCGATAGCACACACCTACAATCCTAGCAACTTCCTGCTCCACGGCCAGTTCCAGGCAGCTTGGTCTACATGTAAGTCCAGAGGAAGGAGAATGGGGGGATTGGGACTAACCTCGGATACACGGTAAGACACGGATCTCAACGCAAGACAAACAAACAAAAATAAATAACTGGCCAGCTCTTGGAGACATACACTTTTAATCCCAGCACTCAGCACTTGGGAGGAAGGCAGATCTCTGTAAGTTTGAGGACAGCCTAGTCTACAGGGTAAGTTCTAGGATAGCCTGGGCTACACAGAGAAACCCTGTCTCAAAAAAACAAAACAAAAACCAAAAAGTAAAAGAAGAAGAAAGAAAAGTAAATAGCTGAATGGACAAACAATGATAAAATTCTGAAATTAGATTAGATCTTGTGAGAGTTCCCTCAGGGCCTAACCAGTAGGAAGGAGAATAACAGGAAGGAAAACCAGGAGAATAAGGATTGTGTTGATGAACCAAAAACCTTTAGGTAAAAATTCCTAATGTGGGCAACTCTCCTCTGTGAGCCTGCGCCGAGGTCTTCGGTTTGTCTTCCGTTCTCCTCTCTTTAAAAGAGGTGTATGTATTATTTTTACTTACGTGCACGTGTGTGCCTCTGTGAAGTCGTGTGTACCACGTGCATGCAGAGCCAAGGGAGGCCAGAGAGCCTCAGATGCCGTGGAACTGAAGAGAGGCAGTTGTAAGTAACCGAGGAGGTGCCAGGGCCTGAATCCAGATCCTCTACAAGAGCGGCGGACCTGTCTCTCCAGCCACCCAACTCCTCTTTCTTTTAACCCCTTTTGCCTACAATCCACGTTATAATCTTTCACACGCTCCGACTCTGCTTCAGTTGTTTTAAAAATATTCATTTTTAACAATTATCCCTTCTATGTTGCAGTTCCTATTTTTATGTCTCCTTTGTTTCCAGACAGGCTCTGACGTATCCTGGGCTGGCCTGAGACTGGCTATGTAGCTGAGGATGACCTTGAACTTCTGATCCTTGCGTCTCTACCTCTTGAGGGGTAGTATTACATGAACGCACCACCATGTTGGGTTTACACAGTGCTAGGGATTGAACCTAGGCCTTCATGCATCCTAGGCAAGCACTTCACCAAGTAAGGTGGATCCCCAGTATTTGTTTTGGGATGAGGATCACGCCCTTTCACAGCCTGGCACTGAAGGAGCTTTCTGCTGGTAACACATGAGGGTGGCATCAAGACGGTGGGGACGTATTTGAGGCCACTATTAGCTCTTTCCACACTCATCTCTCATCTCATGTGAGGAACCGCTTTTAGCAACTAGGGCCCTTTTAGGCTGGATCAGTGTTTCCGGATGCTGAATGGTGGTCAAGCTGGCTGGGAGGGAGTTGGGAAAAAGTCACTTTATTTTTCTTTTTTTTGGAGAAGGGATCTCTCTGTGTAGCCCTGGCTGTCCCGGAACTCAGTGTTTAGAGACAGGGGTTCTCTGTGTAGCCCTGGCTGTCCTGGAACACACTGTTGTACACCAGGCTAGCTTCTAACTCAGCCTCCGAAATCTGAGGATTGAAAGCTTCCACCACCACTGTCCAGCTTTTTTTTTTTTTTTTTAACGAGTTGTTATAGATTTGATTCCAGAAGCGGGTATTGCACGTAATCCTAGCATGTGGGAGGGGGAGAAGGACATTCGCCTCAGGACTCTTGTCTCCAAAAATCCAAAGTAAGTAAGTAGTTGGTTAAGCTGAGCAGAGAGAGGTAGGGTTTGGTCGTCAGATCAGAATAGTCTCCGGGGTTACTACCTTTGCTGGCCAACTTGCCCCTTCACTTTTGACCTTATGCTGTAAAGTTTTCACCTAAAGACTTCTGCGTACAAGACACCCCTCAACCAAGTTATCTAATCTGAATTGGTCAGTTTATGTATGTCATCCAATTTCTTCCATTCCGCCCATTGCTTCCCACTGGCAAACTAAATAGCTCTTTGAGACAACCTACCTCGGCCCCAAACCAGAATCACGGTCACGTGGCAGCTCTGATATTCATTGGTTAAGTGACCCGGCGCCAGGCAGTGAAGGCCTGGGGATTCCTCTTCCTCCCTTTGGGGCCCTGGAAGGTGGTGGAAGGAAGTGCTTCAGCTCCTAGCTGGCCCACTTTGTGCCTCTGTGACCTTTGACATACTGCTCTGCTCTGGAGCTTCAGTCTGGACCGAATACGGGTAATCCTTCCTTCCCCAGCGGCTGTGAGAGCAGAAAAGTGAAAAGGATGAGTTTTAGGCAGAACAGTAGGACCTCCGGCTGTTGCTGTCTTTTCTTTCTTCCTTACCTTTTTTCCTGTCTTCCCCCATCCGCTGGGTGGATTTTTATTAATTTATTTTTACTTCATAAAATAGAAAATTTTGAACTTCGTAAAAACCTGCTTATTCCTGAGCAAGGTGGCTCTTTCCTGTAATCCCAGGACCAGGAATCAACAGTCAAGAACTGGAGGCCAGTCTCTGCTCTATGAACCAACTGGTCGTTTTGTTTTGTTTTCTGACTTTTTATTGATTCTTGGTGAATTGTACACCATGCACCCCAATCCCACTCATCTCCCCATTCCTTCTTATCCACCCTTGCAACCTCCCCCCCCACAAAACCAAGTAGCCTTTTTAAAAAAAAATTAATTAATTAATTTACAAAATGAGATGAACTTAAATAAGACCCCTGCATGGTGTGGATTTCCCGCACGGTACTCTACAAACCGTGAAAAAAGGAAACAGAATATTCGGTTCTTTGTGCACAGGGCTGTGAATCTCTCTGACCTCTAAACCGTGCTTGAATTCCAGAGAAGAGCTCTGTTTTTCTAGTTTGGAATTAGGCAAGCTTTTCCTGGAGCTGGCCCCAGGCAGGGTGAAGGCTGAGGGCTCAGGGCCCAGGGCTTCCCTGGGAAGGCAACCTCAGCGTGGATTCTGCTCTGAGCAGACGGCTGGATGCTGACTCCGTCGAGAGGAGAAAGTCTGCTCAGCCACCCTGAAACATATCCAGGCTCGTGCACGGTGAGGACAGACACACCAGTAATCCTAACGCTGAGGAAATGGACGAACAAGCGAGGAGTGACGCAGTGAGGAGTTTGAATCCAGCCTGACCTACAACACGAGACCACGTCAAAAAAAGAAAGAAGGAAGGAAATATAAAACACACAGAGGCAAACTGAGGTGCTGCTACTAAGCCTCACGCAGCAGTATGACTAGTTCCAGCTGCTTTGGAGGCTGAGGAAGACAGATCATTGGAGCCCAGGAGTTCCGGGTCATCCTAGGTAACATAGCATCTCAAAATATAAGCAATTAAAATTATTATTATAATAAGTAGCCACACTTGCTATTTATATGCTCCTCTAGGGAGAGGTCAACAGAAAGCTGAAGGTCAGCTTCAGCTCTTTTTTTTTTTTCCCTTGTTTGTTTGTCCATTAGAGCCAGGGTCTCCCTACATAGCCCAGGCTGGCCTCTAACTTCTAAGCAATCTTCCTGTCTCTGGCTTTGAGTCCTAGGATTACAGCCATGTGGTATACACTCAACTTCAAGCATGTGTTTTGATTTTTTAAATCAAGTTTTCTAAATAGCATATCCTATCTCTCACGATGCTTTGTATTTATATTTTATTTATAGTTATGGTACGTAAATTTTTAAAATTTGAATTAGTGGGAGAAAATTTTTAAATAATTAAATTGGCTGGTCATGGTGGCAAACACCTTTAATCCCAGCACTCAGGAGGCAGGGGCAGACGGATCTCTGTGAGTTTGAGGCCAGTCTGGTCTATAAAGCAAGTTCCAAGACAGCCAACTCTGTTACACAACTCTGACTCGAAAAGCCAAAACAAACAAACAAACAAACAAACAAACAGACAGACAGACAAATAAATTGTTGCCTACATTCTTTGCCAACAGCAATAACAACAAGCGACATGGTGGCAGCACACCAGTAAATCCCAGCATTTGGGGGACAGAGGCAGGGGGTTCATCATGAGCTACAAAGTAAGTTCCAGGCCAGCCTGGGTTGAGACTCTTAAAAACACAGCACAGCACACAACACTCATCCACAAAATGACTGTGACAAAAGAATTCTGGGAGTTGGGACCGGCTAATCACCGGGAATGAGGTAATCACGGTCAAGCTACTGCACAGGGCTATCAGTGGGCAGCGGAAGAGGTTCTGTAACAGTTTAAATCAAGTTTCTGTGTTGTTTCCTTCCATCCCTCCCTGCATACGTAATCCCCTAAACCGCTCTCACTGTGACAGTGCGCAGTCCACAGCCACTCCCCACAGGGAGCTTCCGCTCCCAGCTATGATGGCTACTGTGGTGTGCCAATTTCAGCCCATTTTCAAATTAAAGTTTCATTACTGCCGCTATTAAGTTTGTCCTTTAAGGGATTTAAAAAAAAAAAAAAAAAAAAGGTCTTGGAAAGAGCAAGGTAGAAGTGGGCCTCTGCATCCTACAGGTCAATTTTAGGCAGATCGCTTTTCAAAATGCCATGGGCGGAACCGGGGGCTGGACGGGGGTGTGGTTCCCCCCCCCCCCCCCCGGGCATCTGGCCACCTTCACCTCAGCGACTGCTGATTACCTGGCTCTGGCTCTGACAGGCCTGCCAGACACAGCCAAGCCCAAAGACCCGACAGATGGCTAGCATCCTTCCATTCTTAGACTCATATCTACTCTTGCCCTGAAAATGACCAGGAGAAGGAGTTCCTCCTTCATGCGATGGGCAGGGACACTCTTTCCTTCTTTCCTTCCTAAAGGTTAATGTCAAAGATTTGTCCCTGCCAGGCCAGAGAATGTTTCATCAGAGACGCTGCTGCTATATTTAACCCCCACGTGCCTTTCAAGCAGAGCAATTCATGTGACGAAAAACAGCCGTGACAAACCGTCCTGGCTATCCCCTGGAGAAGAAAAACATCGAGTTTAAAAGCTGTGGTATGATTTTGTTTTGCAGTGCATTTGTCTAGGGGCTAAATTTCCTTGCCCGCTTTCGAAATCCTCTCTGAGAGGGCCAGGGTAGCCCGTTAGGTTCTAACTGTTACTCATGCGGGTGCAAAGCCCTCGGTTTGATCTGCAGCACTGCAAAAAGATGAAATGAGATAAATGAAAGTTAAAGACGTGTAACTTCAGCCCAGGCCCAGTGCCCTGCAGTGGCTATTTAGCCTTCACACAGCCCCTTCGAAGAGACTCAATAACCAGGGGGATTGCAAGCAGAGTGCTTGTTGGAGTGTTCCAGTCTAAAGTATCCTGTCACCCCCAACCTCCTTTTTCATGCTCCAAGCCTCGGCTTTCTGCTCCTGAGTAAAATGGATCAACCCTGTTCCACTAGGAAAGGTGTTTATTGTGAGGAGAATTAACGTGGTAAAGTGAGTCAGGTCTCATAACTGGGCCCAGTGGTCAGGAGTTCGAGGCCGCCATTCCTGCAGCTCTACACAAAGAACTATAACCCCAAGGTTCCTGAGAAAGAACACTGAGGGAATTCAGGATACATCGGTGGAGGAGCCAGGGTTCAGGACATGCTTGGGGAGCAATGCCATAGCAGTGTGACCCATGTTGGCAGCCAGGGGACACAGGCTGAGGTCTTATGAGGAGGCTGAACTTGATTTCATGGACAATGGAATGTTATGGGTATTTTATAAAAGACTTATGACAATTTTTGGCGTGTGTGTGTACATGCAAGGGCATGTGTGAAGCTGGGACCAGACTCAGGCCCTTAGGTTTGGCAGCAAGCACGTTTACCCGCTGAGCCATCTTGCTGGCACTCTGTTTTAGATGAGGCAATTTGCCTCTTCAACACTCAAGTCATCCAAAATGAGTCTTTGCATTCAGTACCTTCTTCTGCGGGATAACTTCCTTAATTAGCAAAACATGATTTATGTGAATGCCCTTTCTTTTCCAAGGGAATAATGATGAGGTGAGGGACATGAGGACATTCCAGATAAAACAAGGAATCCTGGGTCCCCATTAAAGGGAGAGCTTCCTGAGAATGGGGCCTTTGTTCTTTATCTCTTGCTCCCCTCTGGGGCAGAAGTCTAAATACCCTGGCTGTGGGCTTGAGTCAACAGACTGCAAACCTTCAGGCCTGCTAGACACCCAACCCTTCTTTTGTCTCAGGACCTTCCTTCATCCCTCTCTCCATTCCTTCCCGTTCTCTTGTTCTTTCTTGGTTTTTGTTGAGCTACATAGCCCAGGCTGGTCTCGCCATCCTCCTGAGCACTGTGATAACAAGTGTGTGCCATCCTCCGTGCCTGGCTACTTGAGGCATTTCAACACCATCCAAAACATCCTATTCATTAAGGGGAGGGGGGGGGACGACACACGACTAACTGTGAAACGGATGGTGTAGAGCCCAAGTGTGCCTATGTAATAATGAAAGGCAAAATTGCATCGTGGCCCTTTAAAGTTGGTTTTGTGACATCTGTTGAAAAAATAAAAAGCCCTAGCATAATGCTGGCAACACTATTTTACAAGCAATACAGGGCCAGAGGCAGGGCAGGACAGGTGTCCAACCACAAGGTATCTGCGGTTGGGCGCCTGAAA
>NW_026585685.1:5303846-5309359 GCF_907164565.1 Psammomys obesus | reverse complement strand
GGAAGTGGGGTCTCCCCGTCTAGAGAGGCTCTAGCCAGAGTCTTTCACTGTCAAGCAAATTGCAACTTATTTATGTTGTGGTGGGTGTTCAGCAGGTTCTGCCCCTGCAGGGCACAGTTAGCCCCAACCTTGCTTTTTAAGTGGGTTCAGCCTTCCTCTGAGGTAGCTGCTATTGTTTTATAGGTGAGAAAGCTGATACACAGAATTCGGTGCTTTGCAATAGCAAAGAGCTGAGTCAGGATTTGAACTGTGTTTCTTTGCCTTCAGTGTCCCATTCATTATTTGTCTTGTTTTGCTTCATGGAGATGAGGTTTCACTGTGTATCCCAGGCTGGCCTGAAACTCATTAGGTGCTCAAAGCAAGCCTCCTGCTTCAGCCTCCAAGGTGCTGGGCTAACAGGTGGGTGCCCCCACACCTGGCTTTATCATTCTCTTTAATTTTGTTTGTCCTCTGCCTTCAGGTTCTCGTGGTGAATCAAGGATATTAGGGCAGCTCGTGGAAAGTACCAGTTCTACTTTGGAGACCTGGATACCAAAGCTCAGGTAGCCTTCCTCGTAATACAAAATGAGTCTCTGTAAAGAACACCTTCATTCTTTGAATTTGCCTCTTCAACAAAGCCCTGTGTCTCTATCCGCCACCATCCCATCACACGTGGACGCTAGGCAAATTCTCTTCTGTTGGGTTGCACCCCCAGCCCTCTAAATATTCCCTGAGGTTAAATGGCAAAATGCTAATCTCTCCGATACTCAGTAGCTCTCCCAGATCTCAGGGAACACCACTAAATGCTTCATTCCTTTCCCCTTCAGATAACCAGGCCAGCCACAATAATTGGTGGGATCTTACACAAAAGCAAAGGATTCCTCCCAATGGAGGAATTCACAGTTTCCACTGGGCTCTTTTGAAATGGCCCGAACTGTTCTCACGCCTCCATTCCCCCCTCAGTGGAGGCAGGGGCACTGTGGGGAGGGCAATAGAAATTCCATTCTCACCTTTTTAGTTTCAAGGAAGGCTCTATTTGACAGAGTCAAGAAAGGAGGAGAGCGTGGGTAATGAGGGAGGATGAAGACGTAACTTTTATTTGCTTGATGTAATTGCTGTCTGGGAGACCTACTGTCTCCATCTCCAACCTAGGCCTAGTCGGGGAAGCTTCTACCCTCCGTACAGCCTAATCGAGGCTGAGGATGCGTTCAGCCTCTGAGACCCACTGAGCTCTGGCTGGCTGGTTCAGCTTAGCTGTTCTGGCTCAAACCCCTCTCCAAGCTGACTGATTCAAACTGATTCTCTCACCATCTCACTTGGCCTCAAACTAACTCCTTCTCATTCTCTGGCTCATCTGTCTTTACCTGAGTGTAGCTTGTTCTCTTTTCAACCTGCCTCTGTAAAACACTCCGGGCAAAAACTGCCTCTGAACCCCACGAACTAAACTTCCACAAACTCAGCTCCACTGCATTGCCTCACAACTCACTGACTCAACCGACCGGACTGAAAGCACTGCCCAGAACTCAGAGGGATCTGCACGCCTCTGTCTCCTGGATCTAAGCTTTTCCTCCACTACATGTGGGTCTAAGCTTTTCTTTACTTGAAACTTGCTTTATACCGGGTTGGCCTTGAAATCTCCTGGGACCCTATCTCCTGTATTCCAGCCAGGGTAGCCATATTGTTGGATTAAAATTCCTCTACAGGAGGAAAAGGGGGTGAGGGAAAGAGGAGCGGAAGGGAGCCCTTCTGGGGATTCTTCCCTTAAGAATAATGCTTGGAGCTGTCTGCCAAATCAGCTGAGAGCAAAGCATTGTATGAGGGTGGACAGGGAGGCTTATTTAGATCTCAATTTCTGCTTATTACTCCCTTTATTTTCTGAATCTCATGGACTAAAATAATTCCTATAGTTATTATATTATATGAGATATATATATATATATGTATATGTATATGTATAAAATCCTAACCTTAGGATGTGGCTCAACACCTTTCTCTCTCTCTCTCACTCACTCACATACACACACTCACACACACAAAACATCTGCTGCTGTCAAGTGGTAGGATTAATTAGCATCAATTGAAAGTTTGAGTACTGCCAATTGGCTTTGTTTGTGTATAGAACAGGAGTCCAGTGTATTTCAGGGTCTCCTGGAACCCACGACCCTCCTGCTTTGCATTCTTCCTGCTAGAATTACAGGTCTGTACCACTCTCAGCCACAATACACATTTTGTTATGAAACTCAAGTCAGGTTGAAATAAACTAGAAAGGCCTTGGATATTTTTAGCTGAGACAAAGTGTGAGCCAAACAGCATTGTGACCTGGATGAAATCCGCTGTCCCCCGGGGAAGGAAGAGGAAGGACAAAGCCGCCACGCCGTGCCACAGCTTTGCATTTGGCTCTCTAACACCATCCTGATCTGCCTGTGACTGGGGAGAAAAATCGTTTTCAACGTGACAGACACCAAGAATTTACATCTCGGCAGTTTTGCTTCAAGATAGATTCCGAGACACAATTTTTGTTCATTTGAGAGTCCTCGTTCTAAGCTCTGGGCTGGAGTCCTGATACTTCAGAGGTGCCGTTTGAGCTTCAAACTCTGCCAGGTTTTCCTGGTTTGTTTTGTTTGGTGGACTGAGGCCAGGCACTGAGCATGTGCAGCAGGCCTCTGCAGCAACCTCGGACCTTAACTCTGGAGCCTTACCTCTTCAGAGCTATGGAAAATAGGAGAGGTGAAGACACCTAACACTGTAAAAGCTCTGGCTAAGCAGGGCAGGATCTTCTTCATTGCTTCTTTCTTTCTCCCTTTTTCTCTTTTCTGAGGGGGTGATGGTGGTGTTATTATCTGAGACAAGGTCTCTATGTTGTCCTGGCCGGCCTGGAGCACAGAGCAATGTGCCCTGAAGCTCACAAAGATCCTTCTGCCTCTGCCTCCTCAGTGACGGGAATAAAGTTTCACGCCACCACACCTGACCTCAGGTATCACTTTTTCAAGACACCAGTCATTAAAGTATCAAGTCTGGGCAGCACACCAATGAAGATTAAATGTATTTCTTTTTTAAAAAGCTTCTATTTGTAGTGACCGTATTGAAGGGACTCTAGCAGGCCGAGCCCAGCAAACATGGCTCTGGCAGGCCTTGACCTTCCCCCATTTTCCCTTTCTTGGTGAACACCATTAGATCACATTCCTAAACCTCCCCACCAAGGTCTATTCCCTTATTTGGCCACCTCTCCCCCACCCATGCTGACCACCAAGGTTCAGCTAGCAAAATATTGAAGTCCAGTAATCAAAAGCCCCCTTTTGACTACCCTAATTAACATGCCCAACTAAAATTAAACACCTCAACCTAACATGGAGTTTCTCCTTTTACCTTTATAAACTGCCATTTGCCTCAGGGCCACAGCTGTCTCCTCTTTACCCAGAGGCAGTCCTTTGTCCCCTCCAGGACAAATGCCCCTCCTCCCTCTTCTTTGTTCCCTACCCTTTCTCTCTCCACTTCATCTCCTGTCTTTGTCTCTTATTCCCTGTCCTTTGTTCCTTTAAGGCAAATGCATTTCCTTTGTGCTCAGAACTTGGTTTTGGGGTGTCTTGTGCCAACTTCAAGGTCCTTTCAAATACCATTTACCAATAGATAGTAGGCAGGTTTATTGGGATCCTTAATTTCAACAAGAGTCAAAGAAAACAAAATCGTCAGGCAGTGGTGGAACATGCCTTTTAATCTTGGCACTCAGCAGGCAGAGGTAGGCAGATCTCTGTGAGTTCAAAGCCAGCTTGGTCTACAGAGCAAGTTCCGGGACAGCCAGGGCTGCAAAGAGAAACTCTGTCTCGAAAAACAAACAAAACAAAACCCCAAAATCATTATAATAATTTTTCCAAAAAAAAAAAAAAAATCCCAAGAATGAACTAGTAGGTGTGAGCTGTTCCCTAGGAAACCAGTTCTGTCAAATGGGAACAGGCAGCTTGGCAGCTTTCTCTGACTTAAGAACCACCAACAGGAGTTGAGCATCAGTGAGCATTTGGAAGATAGGTCAGGAGCTCATTGCACAAACCCTAAGCAAGAAAACAAGGCGGTCTCTAAGTGTGTGGTCTCTAATGGACGCATCCATCCCAGTACTTCCTTTGGTTAAGTCACAGCCCACTGAGTGTTCCCACTTCCTCTCTAAGCCTTCCCATCACCTCTCCTGACAGGTGCCACTGGGCATTGGCTTGTAACTCCTCAGCACACAGCCTAAAGCTCTGGGAAGCCAGGCAACCACCTGGTTTCAAACTGTTCACTGTGTCAGGGGTTTCTCAAGAGATTTCCTTTTGGAGCTCAGATCTCATCTGTGGGAACTAGCATAAGATCTGGACTAGGATAAAGAGTTAACACCAGTTTGCTGATGGATCGAGGAAAGGTAGAAGGGAAGGAAGGGAGAAGGAAGGGAAAGGAAAATGAAGGAAAAAGGAGAGAGGAAGATGGAAGAAATGGAAGATTATAGACACTCGTAACCTGTAAAACAGAAATAGGAAAGGTTGGGGACCGGCTCCAACTATTTGAGCAAACTCTCCTGATGTCAACCACAGATGCCCCATAGATCAAAGCCTCTTTGCTTCATCATCTTGTATACTAGAATAAGACAATCCCCTTTTTATCTCTCATCTGCTGTTGTTTTCTTTGTTCCGTAACCTTTTAAAAGCACAGAGCCTTTGCCACTTAGAAGGTGTCTTCTCTTGGAACCTCTCCCTTACAGAATTTCTTCCTTCCTTCCTTCCTTCCTTCCTTCCTTCCTTCCTTCCTTCCTTCCTTCCTTCCTTCCTTTCTCTCTTTCTTTAAAGATTTATTTATTTATTATGTATGCAGAGTTTATTTATTATGTATGCTTGCATGTACACCTTCACAACAGAAGAGGACACCAGATCTCATTATAGATGGTTATGAGCCACCGTGGTTGCCAGGAATTGAATTCAGGACCTCTTAAAACTTAAACTTCTGAGCTGTCTCTCCAGCCCCCTCTTTCTTTCTAACAAATGGTGTTGGTTGAATCACAACTTTGAGTCCACAGGCATGAAGCTGTGGCTGCAGCCGCAAGCCCTGCAGCTCCTCTCTCACCTCTATTATAGTTCTTTTTCCTCACCCGCCTGCCTCCTCACTGCTTCTCACCTAACATACCCACAATGGTGCTGAAAGACAGCTCTGCTGCCATCGCCAGGCAGGGACTACCAGTAGAGGTTATCAGATGTTTTTTTTTTTGTTTTGTTTTGTTTCTTTCTTCTGTTTGTTTGTTTTTGTTTTTTTGAGACAGGGTTTTTCTGTGTAGCCCTGGCTGTCCTGGAACTTGCTCTGTAGACAAGATTGGCCTCCAACTCAAGACATCTGCCTGCTTCTGCCTCCCGAGTGCTGTGAAGCCACCACCAGCTTTGTTTTGTTTCCCTTTCCTTTCTTTTCCTTTCCTTTCCTTTTTCCTTTCCTTTTCTTTTTTCTTTCCTTTCCTTTCCTTTTTCCTTTCCTTTTCTTTTTCCTTTCCTTTCCTTTCCTTTCCTTTTTCCTTTCCTTTCCTT
>NW_026585685.1:5221078-5303836 GCF_907164565.1 Psammomys obesus | reverse complement strand
TTTTTCCTTTCCTTTCCTTTCCTTTCCTTTTTCCTTTCCTTTCCTTTCCTTTTTCCTTTCCTTTCCTTTTTCCTTTCCTTTCCTTTCCTTTCCTTTTCTTTTCTTTCCTTTCCTTTCCTTTCCTTTCCTTCCTTCTTTCTTTCTTTCTTTTTTTTTTGCCAGCCAGGTCTTAGATAGTCCAACCTGGCCCAAAACTTGCTAATTACAGTTAAGGCTGATCCTGAACTCCCAGAGTTCCACTGTCTCCACCTCCCAGGTGCTGGGATTACTAGAGTTTGCTCCTCCCCGTGTTTAAAAATAATTGTTTTTTTCTGAAGAATATGTATAAACGCAGAGCAGGTGTTTTTGTAATATACTACTACATTTGAGAAAATTTCCAGGTGGGTACAGTGTCTCATGCCCATAATCTAAGCATTCTAGAGGCTTGAAGCAGGAGGATTCTGCAAGTCTGAGGCCAGCCAGGGTCGCATAGCAAGATCCTGTCTCAATCCCCTCTAGCTCCATCACCCTAAAATTTGAAGCTCCAATCATAAGCCTTTTGTCTAAGCCCAGTTACAGGAAAAGTTACAAAATGAGTCCTAGGTTGCATCATCAATTTAGCAGATTACGACTGGTGTTTTAATGTTGAAATTTCTGTATGGTTTGTGGTAGGCTTAGGAATGCTTCAGGCAGGAACTTGGTTTGGGCTATAATTCATGATACGGGACCTGAATCATGGTACCAAATGCATTTCTTAGACTGTTGCCAGGCTTTAAAGACAAATTAATAAGTAAATCAGCAAAACTGATATCACAACAAAAGTGTCAAAAACACTGGACTCAGGAAAGTGAGGCTCCTGGACTGAAAAAAGGGAATGGGCTCATGGCAAGACAAAGTTATGTGTAAATAAATGCAGGTTTATTGGAAGCGGTGGGAAAGGAGGGAGAGAAGGGAGAATTATGTGCAGGGGGAGAGAAAGAGGAGAGACACAGAAAGAGACAGAGAGGAAGCAAAATGTCTGGATTCCATAGCGAAGGGCCTTTGGGAGAGGGGAAGCCCCCCTGGGCTAGGGAATTCAGGATAGAGAGCAAGGTGAGCCAACTTCGCCCTACAGCAGGTAGGGACTAAGGGATGCCTGAAACCAAACATTCCTCTCATTTTATTTCTACCTCCTCCCCCGACCCCTGAGACACGGTTTTACTGTGTAGCCTTGGCTGTTCTGGACTCTCTTTGTAGACCAGGCTGGCCTTGAACTCACAGCGATCCATCTGCCTCTGCCTCCTGAGTGCTGCCCCTTTCATTTTTAAACCCGTGAATCTGGCCAGATCTCTGCCTTTACATCGACAGGCAGCCCCACCTCTCCTTTCTCCACCTCTGGGTCTGTGTTGGGCGCTCCTCTGCTGACTTCTCCCTGATCCATCCTTCTATCAGAGTGCCCATGTAAGCAGGCAGGTGTGACGTCCAATTTCCGCTGTCTGACTCCATCCCTCAGTGGTGACCTGCAGTGTTAAGACCCTTAACCCTCTTGGAGCTCTAATGTGTCTGGAATATGGAGGGCTCGGGAGGCGATGAAAAAAAAGCAAGGTTTAGATAAACTTTAGATAAACAGTATAGTGCCCCAGCACAGCAGCCGATGCCTGTAATCCCAACACTCTTGAGGCTGAGGCAGGAGAATTGTTTTGAGTTCCAAGCTAGCTCCATAATGAAATCCCAGCCAGGGATGAGACCCTATTTCAATG
This sequence comes from Psammomys obesus, assembly GCF_907164565.1. NCBI lineage: Eukaryota > Metazoa > Chordata > Mammalia > Rodentia > Muridae > Psammomys > Psammomys obesus. The sequence goes on along the minus strand of NW_026585685.1, from coordinate 5,302,118 downwards.
AAGCCCAAACAAACCAATATGGTGATTAATAGTGAAAGAAAGAAACCGTGTATAGAATTCTTATTTTATAAACTAGAAAGCATGGCCCAGAGAAGTTTAGTCCCTCGCCCAGGAGTGCCCAGGTTCAGCTCCTGCTTGGCCACACCTGAGGCTCATCAACAGCAGTAAGTAAGCTGTGCTGCTAGCTCAGGTGGGGAAAGAAGTGATCAAAGGGGAAAGGAGCCTATTTTGGCCCAGTTCTGGCTAAGCCACGCTGTGGACTTTGTGGGAAGGCAAGTCCTGTCCCTTCTGTTTCCTCACAGAAATAGCATTGGCTTATAGTTGCAGCCTGCACACATTTTTGCTCTTGTTTATTTTATTATTATTATGTTTAAGTTTGGAAGCCAGATGTAGTGGTGCCTACAATCTCTGCTTAAGAGGGGGAAAAAATTCACAGATAGCCTTGGCTATGTAGTGAGTCTGAGGTACCTGTGTGTTAGAAACAGAGAATCATCTTGTTGTCTGGCAGGGAACGCACAAAGCCGATGCAGCTCGGCCAGGCAGATATCTTTTGCAAAAAGGCTATGCCTCAAGCAAACAAGCTAGCAAGCACACAGGGGCAGGAGTTCACCTGGTCCTTATTCTACCGCAGGTAGGGACTGTGAGCTTCCTCCATCAGCTGGAGTCTTGAAATCCCCGATGATTTGAAAAGAATGTGCACAAAAGAGATGAAGGGCAGGAGGAGGATAGCAGGTCCTGAGGCTGCCCCTTCGGGAAGGAGGTTTGCCCCTTTGGGATGAAAAGATTTTGGATAAAAGTTTTTCAAGCTGGGAGATTAAAAGGGGTGTGGGGGTTGGACTGGCGGGTGGGAGTTTATGCAATATTGGTCAATATCCTCCTTTGATAGAAACAAAGCAAAACAAACACATTTCTAACCCTCCTGAAACACTGTCTCAAGAAAAGATGGGGTGGGGTGGGGCAGGGCTGTGAGAGGGCTCATCAGGTAAAGGTGCTTACGGCCAAGTCTGACAACCTGAGTTCGATCCCTGTGACCCACACGGTAGAAGTTGGTCTTCTGACCTTCACACGTGTGTGAGGGCCTCACCAAATAAGTAAATAAAATGCAATATAAATACTGGGTAACAACAAAAAAGTTTTGCAAAAATACATACTCCCTCCCTCCATCCCTCCCCTCCCCTCCCTTCCCACCCCTCCCCTCCCTCCCCTCCCTCCCTCTCTCCCTCCTTCCCATTCTTCTACAACTCACTCTATAGCTCAAGCTAGCCTTTAACTCCAGGCCATCTTTCTTACTGAGCTTTCCCAGTGCTGGTAGTACAGGCCTGTGTCCAGCATGCCTGGCCACCCTTTTTTGTTTTGAAGTTGCTGTTCAAACCAGGCATGGTACAGCACCCCTTTAATTTGAGCTCCCAGGAGGCTGAGACCAACAATTGAGGTTTCAAGGCCAGTATGGGCTGCATATTAAAACTGGGTCTCAAAAAACCAAGCCAGGCCAAGCCAAACCAAACCAAATTAAGTTCCCTTGGTTTGATCACTGCAATTACACACACACACAGAAAGCTCCTGAGACCAGAAAGCTGTAATTGTTAAAAATAGTATTGTAAGTAGTATTTATCGAAATAACAGATAAACAAGCCAAGTGGTGGTGGCACAGACCTTTAATCCTAGCACTCAGGAGGTAGAGGCAGGTGGATCTCTGAGTTTGAGGCCAACATGGTCTACAGAGTGAGTTCTAGGATAGTCAGGATTTCACAGAGAAACCCTAGCTCAAAAAGCAAAAACAAACAAAGCAACAACAAAATAAACCCAAATAAGTTCACTTTTGTTGTTAATAATAACCTTCTGGAGGGTGGAAGAGGAGATGCTGGCTGGTCATAGGGACTTACAGGGGCTAGGCCACTTTCTTCCAGTGAGCTCCACACCTAGTCTTCAAAAAACAGGGTATTAGGCTGGAAAGCTGGCTCAGAGGTTAACAACACTGGCTGTTCTTCCCAAGGTCCTGAGTTCAATTCCCAGCAACCACATGGTGGCTCATAACCATCTATAGCAAGAACTGGTGTGCAGGCAGAATGTTGTATAAATAATAAATAAATAAATAAATAAATAAATAAATAAATAAATAAATAAATAGATAAATCTTTAAAAAAAAATGGGGTCTTGAAAACCTGCCCAGGCTGGTCTTGAAAACTCACTCTGTAGCCCAAGTTAGCCTTGAACACAAGCTCCCACCTCCATATGGCTTAGGCTCCCAAATGTCTAGGATTCCAGGCATGTTTCACCAGCCTAGGCCAATAATTCCCTTTTTGCTGTTGTGTATTTGAGGCAGGACCTTATGCCCCGGCTGGTATCAAACTTTCTGTGTAGCTGAAAGCTGTCCTCCCCCAAACAAATAGTTTAATTTTTTTTTAATTTAACAATTTATTTAACAAAATAAAATTGTAGGAATGAGTTAACTGTTGTGTGCTCTTTTTTCTTTTCTTTTCTTTTCTTTTTTTTTTTTTTTTTTTTTTTGCTCTTTTTATTTTTTTGAGACAGGGTTTCTCTGTGTATCCCTGACTGTCCTGTACTAGATTTGTAGCCTGGCCTGCAACTTGCAGAGATCACCTGCCTCTGCTTCCCAAGTGCTGGGGCTAAAGGGGTATGCCACTATACCTGGCCCCCTCTTTAAAAAAATAAGTTATGGGCCAGGCATGGTGGCACATGCTTTTAATTCCAGCACTCAGGAGAAAGAGGCAGGTGGATCTCTGTGAATTCAAGGATAGCCTGGTCTTCAAGGCCAGTCCAGGACAACCAGGGCTACGCAATAAACAAAAACAGAAAGGTAAAAATATTTAGAGAGAGTGTGTGTGTTCGTTCGAGTATGTGGCGCACTTTTGCAGGTGGGAGGGAGCTTTGTGGAGCTGGTCCTCTTTCTGCCTTTACTGGGTTCTGAAGATTGAACTTAGGACATTAGGTTGTCATAGCAAGCACTTTTACCTGCTGGGCCATCTTGCCAGCCCCACAATTCACTTCTTAAGTCATGAAATTTCATAGGTAACCTGTCTCATAAAGATGTGAGAAAGGTAAGGTGGTGTTTATGGTTCCTTGATGAAAATAACCGAGGCGGGGCGTGATGGCACAATTGTAACCTTAGTCCTCGCGACTCGGACAGAGGAGAGCTGTAACTTGAAAGCTAGCCTGGGCTACATAGACAGTTCCAGGCCAGCCAAGGCTTCCTAGTTAGACAGTATCTCAAACAACAAAAGGCAACAATTACAACAGCAAACATATAAGTTTTAAAAAGGAAAGAAACAAACAAATAAACAAAAGAAGAGTAAAAAAGAGAAAATTCAAATTACAGAAGAAAGCCTGGCTCAGTAGCGTACACCTTTAATCCCAGCCTTTGGGAGGCAGAAGTAGTTCTATCTCTGTGAGTTCGAGATCAGCTCTGTGAGTTTCAGGACAGCCAGAGCTACATAGTAAAGTTGTGTCTCAAAAAAGAAAAATAAAGTTGGGCGCTGTTAGACTTTGTTGTTGTTAAGTGGATGAGGGCAATTAAGAAAGCAGATGTGAGGTGCTAGTTCAGGGCTGCAGATGCTCACTCCCTATATCCACGCCAGTTTCAGAGAAAAACACAGAGGGCATTGAAAATGTATTTCTTTGAAAGCATTCAGGTCCCTGGATCACCTGAAAAGTATTCCCATAGGCTGGCTATTTGTGAATCTTCTGAACTCCATGCTAATTTGTCTTTCTCGTGTCCTACTTTCTAGGAAGAAAACAACGGGGTCATAGGAGTAGGAAGAAAGCTTTGCTTTTTTGTCCCTTATCCCACCAGTTATGTGTTACTATAACCTCAAGGATCTGCTTCACCCTGAAGTCTCTGACGGTGGCTTTTTCTTTTCTCTTTATTCCCTGCTAGGAATGGAACCCAGGGCCTAGCATGCAGTAGGTAAGCTGTCTGTTTTACAGTGGTTTAATTCACTATGTAGAACAAGTTAGCCTGGAACTTATTGTGTAGACCAGGCTGGCTTCAAACTCAAGAGAGCCACCTGCCTCTGCTTCCTAAAGTCTAGGATTAAAGGCCCGTGCTGCTATGCCCAGAGCAGCTGATAATACTTATTTATTTGTTTGTTTGTTTATTTATTCCCGAGACAGGATTTCCCTGTGTAGCCTTGGCTGTCCTGGACTCACTCTGTAAACCAGGCTGGCTTCAAACTCACAGCAATCCTCCTTCCTCTGTTTCCCTGAGTGCTAGAATTATAGGCGTGAGCCACCAGTGACCCGCTGATGCTATTTTATAAAATTATAAAACAGATTTCAAAGTCATTCTAGGAGTAATAACATATTTTAAAATGCCACACACAGCAGATCTAAAAGGAAGATATGTATTGTGTGGAGGTGGAGAGAGAGAGCGGGAAAAGAGAAAGAAAGGGATACTGGAGGGTGAGAATGTTAGAGAGAGCAGGGAAGGGGAGAGAAACTGAGGCATAGGGAGCGAGAGAGGAGAGAAAGAGAGAAGAGACTGGGACCCTTTTATCTTTTATCCCCATCCCTGGTGTAGGTGACAAATGATGACTTTACAGGTTGCTAAGCAACCTAGAGGCAGGCTGCCTATATGCTAACACTAGAGTCAAAAATGTAATGCAGCAACGTAAAGCTACAGCAGGTTCCCTGTGTCTTAATAACAAGCCAAGCCATACAAACAACTTCTGTGCTGATACTGATCGCTGCCCAATCTCTTATATTCAAAATACAGTTATGTCCCTCTTAGAGTATGTAAACCTTCTATGGGTCAAAGCTTCAGAGAATGCTCTGCCAAGCTGCTGTGTTCCAACTAGAAATGTGAGTGGTGCTAACCTCGCCTGATCCTGTGTTCACGTGCTGATAATTGTGTCATGGCTATTCTTCTGTAAGCAAAGATCATTAGACATGTCCTAACATCGTCCTCTCTAAGCAGTGCCTCTTGAGAGTTTAAAGGTATTAGGCAGTGGTCGCTTAAGAAGTCCAGTTACAAGGGGATACTTTATTTTCAAATTAGCTTTCTTTAAATATTTGCTATATTAAAAAAAAAAGATATTTTATCGCCAGGCAGAGGCGGTGCATGACTTTAAGCCTAGCACTTGGGAGGCAGAGGCAGGTGGATCTTTGTGAGTTTGAGGCCAGCCTGGACTACAGAGTGAGTCCCAGGACAGCAAGGGCCATACAGAGAAACCCTGTCTCCAAAAACAAAAGCAAAAAAAATCAACATTGTTAAAACTATCACTATTGTGTGTGTTTCACATGCGTGTGCGTGTGTGAGTGTGTGTATGGAATGCTTTTGTGGTTGTAGGGGGCAGTCATGCAGTCACATACGTGGTGATTCTCTCCTTCACTTGTGCATCCCAGAGACTGAACTCAGGTGTCAGACTTGCTAGCCAAGTGCTTTTCCTGCTGAGCCATTTTCTTGGTCCGGTATTTGCTCTTGGTGATTGTTTTGTGTTCTCCTTGTAAAGCTTTGCAATGATTTTTCCCTGGACATGCACAACTTTTTTAAAAAAAAAGACCCTAAGCGGTATTATTTTTGAGATGCATCATTTACAGAACAGACAGAATGAAATTCCTGAGGGACTCCAGGTGGGCCTGACCTAGGGTGTCACTTTTTTCATACCTCTTAGTTACCTGGATTCGGCCGTAAAGGGTTTTATTGGCATTTAGTCTTTGATACCTGTTGATTACACTCACTAAATGGAAACAAATCAGACTGAGACAGAGCTCATCCTGTTTGCTAGAGGCCGTGAATATCAAACCACAGATGGCTAATCACAATGCCTCCAGAGACAGAAGAGGAGGTTGTCATGAAAATGGAATGCTGGGCACAGTGGTGTTCGGAGCCTGAGGCAAGGGACTGGTGCACCTCAGTCCTGCCTGGATTTCATAGTGAGACTGTGCCTCAAAGCCAGCAACAAGGGGAGCTCGCTTTTGCCAGCACCTCCACAAGTAAGGAAAGCCTAGAGGTTTGAAGAGATGCTCCACATGCATGGTTTACTGACACTAAGCAAATATCATTCCAGTCTTTGTTCCAGGCACAAGCATATTTTAGGAATTCTCACACCAACTGCAGCCTATCGCCTAAATCCCTTAAGATTGAGATCTAAAAACAAATAGAGGAGAATTAGGTCCTGGCAGGAGGGAAGATCTTCTGAAGAGACCCTGTGCTCCTCTATTGGATTACAGATTATTGAGACAATGGTCCCCGAGGACTTTGGAATTCCCCGGGAATCTCATGCTGGGAGAAGGAAGGGAATGAAGGAAGGGAACTGACCCCGGTGCCAGTTAGAGGAACCTGTCTCCCAGGAAATCCCACACAGTGCTGACATTTTATCAGGTAGACTACCTTGCAAGACAGCCTGGAGCCAGGACTAGAACTGCTTACTTATGCACAGCTTTTGCCCTCCTCAAAACCCAAATCTGCTAGTGCCTGGACAACAGCCTCGGAGGTCACAGGGCCTTTTTATTTGTTCCCCTTCTTGCCCTTGCCACATTGAACAAATCTCCTTTCTCTGCTTTTCCTTCTCGTTTGTCTCTTTATTTGGTATCTTGAGGGGGACCCTAGGTTTTTAGGAATCTAGTTCCCAGGCTTAGGCCCTACAAATTATAACAACAGTTTCTGTCAATTTCACTTATCCTCTGTAATTTGTAACAACAGACTTGCTGGCCCCTTCTCTGCTACAGTGAAAATAGTGGTCCCTTAACGCATCCTTGGTTTTAGTTTTCAAGGGTTAGTTACTCCTCTCCCTCTCTCCTTCTTTACCACCCTTCCTTCCTTCCTTCCTTCCTTCCTTCCTTCCTTCCTTCCTTCCTTTTCTTTCTTTCTTTCTTGACAGGGTCTTGTTATGTAGTCCAGGTGGCCTTAAGCCTTCCATTCTGCCTCAGCTCCTTCAGTGCTTACGTTGTAAACACGCACTACCGCTTCTTGACTGAAGTTTTGAGAGACCAGGTCTCTCTCCACAGCTCCAGCTTGGCCTCCACTTTGTAATCTTCCTGCCTTCTCCTCCAGGGTGCTTTGTGCTCAGTTGTATTACAACACCAACTGTAAAAGTTGTAACTATAGTGTGTGGTAAGTTGTTACGATGGGCAAAGCTCTGAATGTGTGGGTGGAAAGTGTGATCAGAAAACGTATTTCAACTGGCAGTGAAAGCGCTGAGCCTGCAAGGGTCCCTGGGAATGAATGACACTGAGGAGATGCACCGATTCATGAGGAGGCTTGGACTAAGAAATAGAAACATGAACAGCCAGGCCTAGTGTACAGAGCAAAGAACCCACACACTCTGAGAAACAAAAACAAAAACAAAACCTTCCTGCGTTCTGCAATAATAGCGGAGAATGTGGGTGATGGCTTCTGCAATAAAATCAGAGAATGTGGGTGACAGCTGTCTTGTTTCTGGACTAGTTCCAGCAACACTTCATCAGAAGTGAAAAAAAAAAAATGCTAGGAAGTAGAAAGGTTGGAATCTAAAGTTCTATGATTAGGGGCTGGAGATGTGGCTCACCAGTTAAGAACTCTCTGTCTTCCTCTCTCTCTTGCTGCTCTTCCGGAAGGTCCAAGTTTGGTTCCTAGCATTCATGTCGATCATCCCCTAGACACCTTCGTCTGTCTGTGAGCACTTTCCCCAACGTGGCATCTTCTCACACAAGTCCACATATATGCACATAAAATTAAAAAAAAAATCTTAAAAAAAAACCCTATTAATAATAGATAATTCAGTGGGGTGGGGGAGTGGCTGGGAGGAAAAGAGGGAGGGGAAACTGGTCAGGATGTAAAAAAAATTATATATGTGTGTGTGTACATATATTATAAACATGTCTGTGTGTGTGTGTAGATATATATTAACGCAACTGGATATGGTGATGCACACCGTTAATTCTAGCACTTGGGCAGCAAAAGCAGGTGGAGTTCTGTGAACTGGAGTCTAGGCTCGTCAGTGAGGTCCAGGTTAGCCAAGGCCACATGGTGAAATAGGTCTCAACAAAATAAAGCAACAAAAAAGACAGTTCATCTGGCCATCTATAATGTGCTGTAAGGTGAAAATACAGAGGGTACATTCTCACCTCCAAGCACAGCTTCGTCATCTCGGCCCTTTGGCCTGGGAATTAGGGTGTTCGTCAAAGGCCACACCTACCCACTTGGTGTGTGATTGTATTTGATCAGCAATGGATAACGACTGTGAATAAGTCCGGGCGCAACGCAGGGCTGGAAATCATTCACTGTTGCTCATGGAACCACATTCATCAAAGTCAGAAGGGACAGATTAAAGCCTAAAGCCATAAAAGCAGCTGGAAGAAAGTGTGAAGTCACGATCGACTTTAAAGACTTACGAGGGATGCATGGAAAATCCAGAGTAATCGTTCTCATGCCAAGACAAGTTGGTAGAGGAGCGTATGCTAACATGCTTGAGGAGGAAGTGGAGGAGCCTACCGAAGGCGGCAGAGGACTGTTAGTGGGGAAGTGAGGACTTGGAGGAGCCTGTGGAGACATCCTCAAAGAGAGAGAGAGACAAAGATAAGGAAACAGAAGCAGAGCTGGTGATGTCGACATGACTGCCAGGTGCCCGACTGTTGAGTCACACAGAAATTGAAGCCCAAAGTTACAGGCTACGACCCTCGAACGGAACACAAAGCCACCCGTGTCACCGCTGGAGGAGTAGCACCCAGCGCTGTGGACCGAAGTTCTCTGAAGGGGCCAGATCTGTACTGAAGATCCTGCACATAGCTTGACTGATAGAAAGCTGGAACTGTGGAGAGGTGGAATGTGGTCCTTGGGCTATCTTGGGTTCCCTAACAGCCACTTAGCTTAACTATTGCATCTGGCTAATAGGTAAACTTCTTGGAATGTGTCACTAAGCTTACCGTCCCTGGAGCCTCCACCAAGCCTAAGACCAACACTGCCGCGAGATAACATCTGTGAGTCTCTAGAAAAGATTTCCTGGCTTTGGAGACAGCCTACCTGGTGCTTCTAGCCATGTAATTAGAAAATTGATAGATGGCTTGCTTTTGTTCCAGGACTATAAAAGTTCACCTTTTCCACGGTGGAATGTGTCATTCAGGGCAATTCAAGTCAATGTTCTTGGGCCATAGTTACTCAGTGGCTTGGGATAACCATCTTCTTCTTTCCTTTAAAGCAGTTATTCTTCTATGTTTGACAGCAATGCTGTGCTGAGTGATAAAGAAAAGACCACATCTTTGTTTTGAAATCATGTTTTATTATCGTGTGTGTGTGAGGTATGTTTGCATGTATGAGGATAGGTGTGCATGTGCCACACACACCAAATACACACACACACACACACACACACACACACACACACAAATTTAAAACTATAATAAAAAAAAAATTAAGGACCAGGTCTCACTCTATAGCCCAGACTATTTGAAACTCATGATTGGGTTGCCCCAGCCTTCCCGTCTAGCTTGCATCTCAGTCTGTCTTTCCAGTTAGAATCTGTGTTATTTTAGGGTATCGACCACCTTCAAATGTGATTGTAAGAGACCACAGTCTGCCATTTCAGGCAAAAAGTAAGAGAAATTTGTGCCTAAGAAAGAAAATTTCATTTTAAAGTTCTTTTCTTCTTTGTAACAGAAAGATGAGGACTAATTAAATTTTTTTTTTAAAGATACTTTTCAACAACAGAAAAGGCATGCACCCAGCCCAAAAAGACTTATTCCAGTCTTTGAAATCTGGAAGTCAGGCACTAGGAGTGGTCCTGAGAAAATCTGGGAGCCTGTATGTCACCCCCAGTTCCAATCAGTATGCGAGGGACCCCAACATATCCATTCTGAGTCAAAATTTCCTCCTACAGGTGGGCCAGCTGCCCAGCTCAACAGCTGGGGGCCAGGGTCAAAAGTCAAGAAGATTACTGCTTTGGCTTCAAAGAAAAGGCAGGTGTGTGTGTGTCTGTGTGTGTGTGTATGTGTCTGTGTGTGTGTGTGTGTTGGGGTCTCACAGGTGAGAAGAAGCCACTGAGGAGCTGGTGGACTGGGCAAACTGGCCAAAGATAGGGCCAGCAGTCTTTCTTGTTTAGCTAGGTAGCTACAGGAATACAACTGTGCAAGCCCCAAGAAAGGTGAAGGATGGGAGAGTAGTGACCCTGGAGAGGCACTGGACAGTCCCTGCCTTGCAGAAAAATATGGATGCGAGTTGTTCCAAGGACCCCTTGGTCATGAATGGCCGTGTCACAGTCCATCTCTTTTTCACTTCTGAGGGAACAAAAGATAGATGGATTCACATATTTGCAAGTCATGCTTCAGCAGGAGTCATGCTAATAGAGTACACTTTTAATGTACTCACTGCCAAACTGAGCACAAGCACTTTATCATGTTACACGCCTGATGTGTGTTAAGGCACTTTTCTTGGCCATCTCTTCTGGATATGTATTTGATTGCCACCATCACCCCTCTCCAACTCTTTCTTCTTTAGTTCAGATGGTGGAGAATTTAAGCCTAAAGCTTAAACACTTTCTTTGAGATCTGTTCTAGACATTTACACTGAGCATATGAAAACACATATATTAATAAACTCGGATTTTTCTTGTTTATTTATTAAGCAAGGCATCTCAGCTTAAGAGTTATAGGAGAAGCCAGGTAGTGGTGACACAACACTTTGGTCTGAGAGGCAGGCGAATCTCTGAGTTTGAGGCCATCCTGCTCTACAAACCTAGTTCCAAGTACTGCCAGGGCTACACAGGGAAACCCTGTCTTGAAAAATCAAACCAACCAACCAAACAAACAAATAAACAAACAAATAAAATGGGATCTAGAAATAGGTCTAAGTTTCCCAAGTAATTCTTTCTACCAAGGAACAAAATCATAACGGTATTTATTTATTTATGTGCCTTTTTAACTGTGTGTGCATGTCTGTATGAAGGCACATGCAGGTGAGTGCAGGCGCCATAGGAAGCCAGGCAAAGGTGCTGGGAATTGAACTCAGGTCCTCTGGAAGCACAGTAAGTGTTCTTCACCACCCAGTCATCTTTCTAGCCCTTTGTTTCTATTTCTTGAGAAAGAATTTTCTTGTCCAGCTGATGACACATACCTTTAATCGGGAGACAGAGGTAGGTGGATCTCTGTGAGTTTGAGGCCAGCCTGGAATACAGACTGAGTTCCAGGACAGCCAGGGATACACAGAGAAACCCTGTCTTGAAAAACAAAGAAAGAAACAAAGGTGTGTGTCACCAAGCCTGGCATAATTACACTTTTAATTATGTTAACTGGTTTTTCTTTGGTTCAAAAAGTATGTAATACTTCACTGTATAAAACAAAATAAATGTTCCAGTGAGCTGAGCAGAGATGAAGCAGTTTCTAATGAGAAAGGATGAAGAAAGTAAAAACCAAAAAAATGACAAAACACTCAAGAATCTGCCGGGTGTGGTGATGGAGAGCCAAGGCTACACAGAGAAACCCTGTCTTGAAAAAAATTAAAACAGGGATGGAGAGATGGCTCAGAGGTTAAGAACACTCTCTGTTCTTCCAAAGGTCCTGAGTTCAATTCCCAGCAACCAGATGGTGGCTAATAACTATCTATAGTAAGATCTGGTGTGCAGGCAGAATGTTGTATAAATAATAAATCTTTAAACAAATAAACAAGAATCAAATTGGTCACTTGGAAGTTATCTGTCTTGCAAGATGGGCTAGGAAAAAAAAGAACAACAAACACATCGGTTTATTTCAAGAGCTGGAGAGATCATCTGGTAAGAGAAGAGAGGTCCTGAGTTCAATTCCCAGCAACCACATGGTGGCTCACAACCATCTACACTGGAAGCTGATGCCCTCTTCAGGCCTGCTGGCATACAGGGTACTCATACATAAAATAAACACTGGTTTAGTTCAGATTGCGTTTCTGTATAAGGTTTGAGACCAAGCAAACATGATGACCAGGCCTACTGAAACTGTCCTGTTCAGGAATTTGGCTGTCTGTCTAATCTGGGTTCTTGGAAGGAAGGTCAGAGAAACTAGTTTAGTTTTGTGTTGGAGATGTGGAACTTTAGCACAAGCAACTCCATTTTGGGTTTTAACCTAGTCCTCTGGACCCAATCCAGGACTTTAGTGAAGAACAATGGCCTCCTGTAACAGCTCTTTAAAAGCCCCAAGTATTTAACACAGCTGGACAAAGCAGAGGCTCAAAGGGATTTCATTGCCTTGAAAGCCATGCCTTTTGGAGCAATTTGAGGGATTTTGTATGTTTGTTTTGTTTTTGTTTTTAGGATAATTATGGTGGTTTTGGCATATGTGGTAAATGGGGACAAGAAGTGTCCTTTGTGTTAGAGCAGGAAGTAATAACTGATGACCTTAGACTGGGTAATTTTGTTGTTACTGGTTAGTTTTGATGTGGTTGGGATGATGGCACCGTGGCACTTGTGTGAACATCAGAGGAGAACCTGAAGGGGTCCATTCTCTCCTTCCATCGCATGGGTCCTTGGAATTAAACTCAGGTGGTCAGGCGTGGTGGTGAGTATCTTTACGCACTGAGCCACCTCACTGGCTGAAATGCTGCTCTTGGCTCTTTAGAGGTTAGGATCTCACTCATACCCCAATCTTAAACTCAGGATCCTTCTGTTTCTACCCCTGAATTTCGCATCTATCTTTGTGTCCAGCTTTAAATTGGGTAACCCAAAAAACTATAGAAATTGCTGCTGGTAGCTGTGGAGAAAAGAAAGTAGAGGATCAAGCTGCACATGGTGGTCCACGCCTGTAATCTTAGCATTCAGGAGGCAGAGGCAGGCAGATCGCTGTGAGTTCGAGGCCAGCCTGGTCTACAAAGTTGAGTCCAGGACAGCCAAGGCTACACAGAGAAACACTGACTTGAAAAACAACAACCAAAAAAAGTTGAGGAACAAAGTGCCAGTGGATTTGGTGTCCAGTGAGAGCCAGTTCCTTATAAGAAGTGGTTTTTATTTTTATATTTTGGAGACAGGATTTCATGTAGCCCAAGATGCCCTCAAACTCCTATTTAGACAAGGCCAACCCTGAATTCTTTTATTTTTGTAAATTTAATTTCACCATTTGTGTGTGTGTGTGTGTGTGTGTGTGTGTGTGTGTGTGTGTGTTTGCTCACTAATGCTTGCACATAAGCAGGTAAGCGGATGCCTTGGCACATGTATGGAGGTCAGAGGTCAATTTGAAGGAGTCATTTGTATGCTTCTTTGGTGGGTTCTGGGTGTTTAACTTCAGTCTTCAGGTCTGGGTCACAAGTGCTTAGTTACTGGCTCAGCTTTCAGGCCCTAACATCTGAATTCTTAATCTTCCTGCATCCACTTCCAAATGCAGGGGTTACAAATGTACGCCTTCTCCCCCAGTTTAGGTGATGTTTTTTATGTGTTCTCATAGAGTGCAAGGGACAAACACCCTCCCTCTTGACCCAGCCTCCCAACAGCCCCTGCCTTGGTAGGGTAGTAGAGGGTGGTAGGAGGCTTGCTTAGATTCATGAGGTCCTAGATTTGATCCCCAGCGCCACAAGACAAACACAGAGCAAAAACAAAACTGTCAGCCAAAGAATAAAAGGCACTGCTTCTTTCTTGTCTTCGTTTTGAGACAGGGCCTTGCGGTGGACTCCAGGCTTGGCCTAGCTCTTAACAGTATCACGTGGAGGAAATGCGTAGACTGTCGTACTTTTCTGCTGTTTATCTCTCAACAATAAACAGAAGGAATTCTCTTTAAATGAGTGAAAGGGCTTGTAGGTGTCTTGAGGACAATGGCTCATTCCACACAGGCCTCTGCCACCCTGGAGAGTGCTAACCAAGGGAGAGAGGACAGCTGGGCGCGGGAATAATTCTTCATTTTAATATAGGGGAGAAGCCGTCTCTGCCCAGGGTGAAGGAGAGGCCGGCTCTGATTCTCCAGCCAACGGATGAAAGAAACAGTCAATGGAGAAGCAGCCTGTTATCTGGGTTCAGTCCCCTCCAAACAATGCTTTTGTTAACGCATTCTCTCTCCTTTTCCAAGGGGGAGGGGAACTGCAGTCGGCTGATCTGTGAAGTCTTCCAGCTTGGAGTCGGGAGCACCCGGGGAGGTCGTCTTTCAGAATGCTATCCCAGCAGAGCCGGTCACCCAAACTGCAAGCCTATTCCCGGCCTGTGCATCGGAACTCCTAAGTGCAGCTCTAGATACCATCTTGTACTCCCTCGGAATACCTTGGAAAAGTTAAGAATGCAAATGCCTGGGCCCCTCCAGGCTGCTAAAACAGAATTCCAGGGTGAGGCCCAGGAAGCTGTGTTTTCACAAGTTCTGCAGGGGACTGTTAGGCACGCTAAGGTTTGCTATCCTAAGGCGAGGAAGGGCGAGAGGGTGAGGTAAAACCCTGCAGCTGCTACCACGGGTCGTTTTCCTACGGTTTCCCACAGCAGGTCCCGGGGTTTGTTTTTTCTCCACCGTGGGCCGCGTTCGTTTCCTGCTGCTCAGGGTTGGGAGAGGTTGGAGAGCAGCAAGGAAAAGTAGGAGGGAGGGGAAGGGGTCAGCCAAGGCAGTAGCGCTTTCTGGAATGGAAAGGCAAAAGCTTCGTGACAATGTCCCTTTGTCGCGTTCTGTTGATGGAACTGCAAGTCATTAGCAGCCCAGGAGTTTGACCCGGTCATTCTTCAGGGCCAGATCGCCCTCTGCTGCCCACCGGCAAAGGATACTCTAGGACGCCAAGAAAAAGAGGAAGGCTGGCCTCAGCAGTGGGAGAGAAGAGGACCTGACAAGACCGAGAAGGTCACCAGGTCACCACTTCAGGCTGTTAACAAAATCATGTTAAAATCGTGTTTGCTGGGAAGGGAGACTTAGCCAATGCAGTGGGTATTTCCAGGACAGCTCCAGCAAACAGCGGGGTTCTGCCAAGTGCCCCTCGGTTCCCATAATTCCAAGCTCCACACTGGGTTTGGCCCTGGAGCCACTTTTCCCCTTTAGCTCACCCTTACCTCACCTTGAAGAGTCAGGGTGTTTAATCAAATAGGCAGAGGCAGACAGAAGGAGAAAAGTGATGAAATTTTTTGATGTGCAGTCATTTACAGGCAATTAGTCAAGACTCCGTTATGTGTGTGCTCCCCTCCCCCCCCCATCTTTCTTTCTCAGCTTCTCTTTGTTTCTTTTGTTCCGGGGAAAGCACCAGGTCTTTCAGCCTTTTCCTGCCAGGGAACCCTTGTCCCACAGCCGTGGAGTCAGCCTTTCTTTCCAACTTTATTGCCCCACTTTATTGCTGTTGGGAACGAGGGTTCATGTAGGTCATGGGTGGAAAGAGCAAGGATTTCTTCCCAGCATAAAAACTCAGGCCAGCGGTTGCTCCTGCCAGCCACGGGCAATGACCCGTTTCCTTCTGCCTCTTGCCTTTGGCCCTTCCAGCTCTGACTGCAGTGGACCCCAGAGTGTCCCAGCTCTCCACCCTCCAGCCCGGGTTTCTGCAGCAGATCTGGCTGGTGCAGGGGGGTCCCCTTTCTGGTCAGGTCTGGGAAATTATTTAAACTGTTGCAAAAGGTTTTTGGGTGAAATAAGGGCGGGAGTGTGGGAGGTGGACGGGGTGGGTGGAGGTGAAGGTTCAGGTGGGGAGGAGGCAAGTGCTCCAGCCAAATTCTGCAGAATGTTCTGACGTCATGAAACACCCGGGCTCTGCCCCTAACAACCTCTAAACTGGGTGGGTCTGTGTGGCCGAAGCCCAACCCTTCAACCCAAACAAACATTTTAAGGAAAAATTAGACCACATACCTGCATCGCTATTTTGTTTATTTATTTGTATTTAGTTATCTTTCTTTTTTTTTTTTTAAAGATTTATTTATTTAATATGTATACAATGTTGTGTTTTGCACATACACCTGCACACCAGAAGAGTGCAACAGATTTTCTTATAGATGGTTGTGAGCCACCATATGGTTGCTAGGAATTGAGCTCAGGACCTCTGGAAGATCAGCCAGTGCTCTTAACCTCTGAGCCATCTCTCCAGCCCTAGTTATCTTTCTTGAGGCAAGGGTCTCACTATGTAGCCCTGGCTGTCCTGAAACTCTCTATGTAGACCAGATTGGACTGGAACTCATAGCGATACTTGCTTCTGCCTTCTCAAGGCTGAGATAAAATGCTTGTGGGGCTAGAGAGATGGCTCAGAAGTTAAGAACACTGGCTGTTCTTCCAAAGGTCCTGAGTTCAATTCCTAGCAACCACATGGTGGCTCACAACTATCGATGGTGAGACCTGGTGCCCTCTTCTGGTGTGCTATATAAATGATAAATAAATAAATCTTAAACAAACAAACAAGAAAATGCTTGCACCTCTACACCAGGCCCTTTTATTTTTATTTATTTATTTATTTATTTATTTATTTGAGACATGGTTTCTCTGTGTTGCCTTGGCTGTTCTGGACTCGCTTTATAGACCAGGCCAGCCTCAAACTCACAGAGATCTGCCTGCCTCTGCCTCCCTGAGTGCTGGGATTACCAGCATGTTCCACCTCGCCTGGTTACATATTTGCATCTTTAGATAGCTGTATTTGCATAGTTTTATCTTTACGATACCAATATATGCTGGTAATCTATGTAAAAATCAAAGCATGCTGGGCATTGTGGTAATCCCAGAACTTGGGAGGCAGAGGATTACCCTAAATTTGAAACCAGCTTGGTCTATATAGTAGCAAGTTCCAGGGTTACAGAGAAATACCTGTCTCCTCTCAGAGGGGAGAAAAAGACATTTTACTGTTATCATCAGCAGCAGCATCATTGATGAGTGTCCTGGCTAATTTTATGTCAACTTGACAGAAGAATCATCTGAAAGGAATGAACCTCAACCGAGAAAATGCCACCCTAAGATTGGCTGCTGGGTATTTTCTCAATCTGTGATTGATGGGGGAGGGTCCCACCTATTTTGAATGGCTTCATCCCTGTGCTGGTGGTCCCAGGTTCTATAAGAAAGCAAGCTGCCAGGTGGTGTTGGCACAACCTTTAATCCCCACACTCAGGAGACAGAGACATGCAGATATCGGAGTTTGAGACCAGCCTGGTCTACAAAGCAAGTCCAGGACAGCCAAAGCAACATAGAAAAACCTTGCCTCAGGGAAAAAGAAAGAAAGAAAGAAAGCAAGCAAGCAGGCTGAGCAAGCCAAAGAGATAAGACACTAGGCGGCACCCCTTTGTGGCCTCTGCATTGGCTCCTGAATTCTGTTCCTGCTTGAGTTCCTGTCCTGCCTTCAGCTATGCGCTATGACGTGGAACTGTAAGCCAAACAAACCCTTTTCTCTGTTTGGTTATGGTGTTTCTTCGAAGCAATAGTAACCCTAAGTAGGACCATGAGACAAGCTCATGTAGTCCAGGCTAGCCTCAAAATCACTGTGCAGCCAAAACTGTCCCCCTGAGTGCTGAAACTACAGTTGCACGCCACCAGGACGAGTTTATGGGTTGCTAGGTATTGAACACGGGCTTCATGTATGCTAGGCGAGCATTCTACAGAGGAGCTGCAACTGCAGCCTTTGAACAGTCTGTTGACTTCCATTTTGCCTCTCAGCTAGTCCTGTAAAAAGGACGGTGACCTTCAGGCTCTCGCCCTGGCGAGAATGCTGATTTGGGAACTGACAATGGCTGCCCAACCAACTTTGCCTTTTTTTTTTTTTTTTTTTTTTTTAAACACAGGCTCTCACCATATACCTCTGGCTGCCATGGAACTTATTAGGTAGGCCAGGCTAGCTCAGAACTCATAAAGATCCAACTGCCTCTGCCTTCCAGGTGCTGGGATTAAAGGTATGCACCACCTTACTGGACCTTAAAGCTTCCCTTTTTACAGATGTCAGTCATCAAGGTATGGGGTCTAGGCCACACACCAATGGAATATAATGTTAAGTAAGATAGCATGTATTTTAACTGTTTGTTTTAAACTTGGTATTTATTTATAAGTCGTTCTACTTGAAGTTTCCATTTAAAACTTAGTTTGCTGCTGCTGCTTCTAAGGGAGGTGACAGCATGCAAATTAGTGGGGAAAGTATCTTGGTTGGGGGTGGGGTTAGGGGTGAAAAGACGGACGGCTCAGGGGTTAAGAGCACTGGCTGCTCTTCCACAGGAGTCAGGTTCAGTTCCAGCATTCATACAGCAACCCACAACCGTCTAACTCTAATTCTACGGGATCTGACGCCCTCACGCAGATACAGGCAGGCAAAACACCAATGTACATCAAACAAAAATATATAAGTCATTTTTTAAAAGGTGTTGTTGGGGAAGAAGAAGAGGAAAGAGAGAGACAGACTATAGAGGCTCCATGGGGCTGTGTGGAGTTAAAATGCTGGCTGCAGGCACAAGGCTGGCTCTGCAGGGAAGCCTGATCTGGCTTTGAGACAGGGAACACAGGTTAGTTGTTTACATACAGAGGCAAAAGAGGGGACAAAGGAACAAGCACCTGAGAACTGGATAAGCCAGAAGACTGTAGGAAAGAAAAGATGGACAAATCCCCGCTGAGTGGTGACCTTGTGTTTCCACAGGTAAACTCTTTCTGTCTCTTTGGGTCTGCTGTATACACTAATACCTTCAGTTAACAATTAACAAAACAAACACTTCTTTTTGTCTGTTTGTTTGTTTGTTTGTTTGTTTGTTGAGACAGAGTTTCTCTGGTAACCCTGGCTGTCCTGGAACTCACTCTGAACTCAGGTTGGCCTAGAACCCAGAGATCTGCCTGCCTCTGCCTCCTGAGTGCTGAGATAAAGGTTTGTACCCCCACTGCCTAGCCAAGGCAACACTTCTATAGTTATTAAGCATCACAAAGTATTTCTAAGTATTTTACATATTTATTGTTTGTTTTTCCAAGATGGGATGTCATGTAGCACAGGGTGTCCTTTAATTCATTATAGAGTCAGGGCTGTCCTTGAACTCCTGGGCCTGTCCCACTATGAGAGGTCCTCTCTCTTTTCCCTCTCTAGCTCTCTTACATGTGCGCTAATACACTGAAGGCCAGACTGGGCCTCACGTGTTGATTCTCAGATGCTCTCCACCTTTGTTGTTTTGTTTTATATGATTTTATTTTATGTTGTATGAGTGATTTGCCTGTATGTATGTACGCATTCATGTGCACCATGTCCAAGCCTGGAGTCTGAGAATGTCAGAAGGCATTAAATCCCCTAGGACCGGATGGTGGTTGCAGGCCTCCTTTGTGAGTGCTGGGAACAAGAGAAACAGACGTTCTTAACCGTTCGTAACCACTTAGCTATCTCTCCAGCCCCCATCCTTGTTTTGTTGACACAGATTCTTTCACTGGCCTGAGACTGCTATTATGATTAAGATGGCTGAGTCAGGAAACCCAGGAACCAGCGAACCAGCCTGTGTCTGTCTCCCAAGCACTGGAATGACAGCCAGGTGCCATCGCATCTGGTTTTTTTTTTTTTTAAAAAAAACACGGATTCAAGGGTTGAACTCAGGTTAGCAAGCTTACAAGGCTGGTAGTTTGCTGGCTGAAACATCTCTTCAGTTGGTTTTTAATTTATTTTCTGTGGAGATGTAACTCAGGGTTTATGCTTGTAAAGTGAGTGCTGTGCCACTGGGCTGAACTGCAGAGGCGGGCAGATAGATTTCTTGTGAGACAGAGGCTAGCCTGGTCTACATAGTAAATTCCAGGCTAGGCAAAGCTACATATATCCCCACAAAGGTATTTTATTTTGTGTGTATGATTATTTTTCCTGCATGTATGTATGTGTACTACAGGTGTGCCTAGTACTTGCAGAGAAATTAGAAGAGGGTGTTGGATCAGCTGGAGCTGGAGTTAGAGGTTGCTACAACCTGTCCTTTGGGTGCTGAGAACCAAACCTGGGCCCTCTGTAAGAGAAGGAAATGCTCCTAACTGCCAAAACATCTCTCTAGTGCTAGCTTCACTAAATATTAGTGTACTATTATTTTCTTTTTCTTGTCTTTCTTTTCTTTTCTTTTTATTTTTTTGAGATAGAATCTTTCTACATAGCCTTGACTGTCCTGTGATCTGCCTTCCACTGCCTTCTGAGTGCTGGGATTAAAGGCCTGTGCCACCATGCTTGGCTTTACTGTTATTTACAATTTTTCAAAAATTACAGATTAAAAAGTTTTTGACAACCTTTGTTCCCCCTTCTTTTTTTCTTTTTCTTTTCTTTTTTTTTTTTTTTTTGAGACAGGATCTTGCTTTTTGTTGATGTAAAAACCAAAGTTCTAATCTCTCTCTCTCTCTCTTTCTCTTCTTCCCTCCCTCCCTCTCTTTTTGTTTGTTTTTCAAGGCTTTTTCTGTGTACTCCTGGAACTCACAATGTACACCAGGCTGGCCTGGAACTCAGAGGTCTAACTGCTTCTGCCTCCCAAGTGCTGGGATTACACAGGTGTGCCACCATACCCGGCCACAGCTCTTGCCTGCCTCTTTGAACGGCCATGGCCTGGGAATACAAATTTAGGTTATCCCAAAGTCCATGTTCCAATGTAGAAGCAGTTTCATGGCACTTTTATGGTTTTGGGGGACAAACATGCATAAATCAAAGCAAAATTAAAATATATTGGTGGTTATATAGAGAGGCAGATACAGAGAAATGGAGGAAGCTTTTCTATAGGCCCAAGATCGTATATGAGCCTTTGGGTTGGTAAAAGCAAGTGGTCAGGGCTGGAGAGATAGCTCAGAGGTTAAGAGCATTAACTGCTCTTCCAGAGGTCCTGAGTTCAATTTCCAGAGACCACATGGTGGCTCACAACCATCTCTAATGTGATCTGATGCCTCCTTCTGGCGTGCAGGTGTACATGCAGACAGAGCGCTCATATACGTGAAATAAAGCTTAAAAAATTTAAAAGCAAATTGGTCTGCCAAATTAGTAGATTCCTAAAGGTTTTCATCTGTTAGTCACTAGATGTTGGTTCTGATACGGAGATGAGGAAGCAGTGGCTAGAACTAGCCCAAGGTGAGGTAATCCGCCTCTGGACCTGCGACATTCCAGCCTCTCCACAGAACTGACATTCCAACCAGCCAGTCAGTCTTTGCAGGCACAGCTGCTTTTCCGTCCCTGTTCACAGCCAGACACGACTGCTCTTTAGGAGTTCTCCTTCACACTGTGTAGCTGTGGCTGGCCTCGTTCTCACAGAGATCCGCCTGCCTCTGCCAGGAACTGGCAAGTCTTTAATTATCAAGTTTAAACATTGACACAAGGCAGGCTGCCCACGTGCCTCAGAGCGGCATTTGCTCAGCATATGCAAGGTCTTGGATTTGTTGCCCAGTACAAGAAAAAAAAAAAAAAGATAAAAGAAAACTAGTGAGAGTCACAGCAGGAGGAACTGCTCCCTAGGACTAATTTTTGTTTTATTGTTTTTCTTTTGTGAACTAATAAAAAAAATAAATGAATAAAACCAAGACTCATCACCACGGGCACTGCAGGACAGAAAGATTAGTGGACAGAGGTGATGCTAGTGGATGTAAAGCCACAGGGAACAGCGCTGAGGTGGGACTGAGGTCTGACCTGGCAAATTGTTTCAGGTATGCACTCTACTCTCGAGCTACAATTTGATCCTAACTAACTGGGTAAAAAAAAAAAAAAAAAAAAGCCCATTTAAAAAATAAAATTAAGAGCCAGGCTTGGTGGTGCACATCTGTAATCCCAGCACTCAGGGAGGCAGAGGCAGGCAGATCAATGTAAGTTCAAGGTCAGCCTGGTCTACCAAGTGAGTCCAGGACAGCCAAGGCTACACAGAGAAACCCTGTCTCGAAAAATTGAAACCAACCAACCAAATAAATAAATAAATAAATAAATAAATAAATAGTAAAATTAAGGGGGCCACAGAGATGACTCAGCAGTAAGAGCACTTACGGGCTGTTCTCCCTGAGGATTGCAGAGTTCTGTTCCCAGAACCTACAGGATAGCTCACAACCTGCTGTAACTCCAGCCCTGGGTGGGGGTTCGGGGGGGTGATCTGATGCTCTCTTCTGGCCTCCATGGGCAGACACATGATGCATATATGCATAGACACACACACAGAGACAAAACACTTATACACATATAATAAATAAATAAATAAAAACAAAACTAGGGCCGGTAGGAGTCCTTATTGAGTAAAAGTTCCTGTTGCATAGTTCGTGACCCTAATTCAATCCTCAGGCCACACGTAGTTGAATGACAGAGCCAGCTCCCACAAACTGTCCTCGGACCTAAATCCATAAGCAGGATCATAGCATGTGTGTTCCCTCTACACATAGACACATACACACAAAATAAAATAAACATTTAAGTAGGGGCTGGAGAGATGCTCAGTGGTTGTACTGGCTGGTTTTGTGTGTCAATTTGACACCAGCTAGAGTCATCAGAGAGGAAGGAGCCCCCGTTGAGAAAATGCCTCCATGAGATCCAGCCGTAAGACCCCAGCTCATGGTGGGCGGTGCCACCCCTGGGCTGGTGGTCCTGGGTAATAAGAAAGCATGCTGAGCAAGCCGGTAAGCAACATCCCTCATTGGTCTCTGTCCGCATCAGCTTCTGCCTCCAAATTCCTGCCCTGCTTGAATTCCTGTCCTAATTTCCTTTGGTGATGAATAGCATTGTGAAAATGTAAGCCAAATAAACCCTTTCCTCCCCAACTTGGTTTTTGGTCATGGTGTTTCATCACAGCAATAGAAACCCTGAGAGAGTGGTTAAAAGCACTGGCTGCTCTTCCAATCCAAGCACATAATGAATCTCTGTCTCAAAATAAAAGCAAAGATGCTCATAGCTTGCCTAGCGCATGTGTGAGGTCCTGGGTAAGATCATTAGAACCACCAAAGAAGCAAAAACACACTTAAAGAGCCCTTCCCTGTGTGCGCCACATCTGGGCCTTCATACATATTGAGTGTGCCAAGGGTTAGAGGGATCCTTCAAAAACTGGGGAAGAAGCTGGGTGAGGTGGTACACGCCTGAAATCCCAGCACTCTGAAAGGCAGAGGCAAGTGGAGCTCTGTGAGGCCAGCCTGGCCTAAAAAGTGAGTCCTGGACAGTCAAGTCTATACAGGGAAACCCTGTTTCAAAAAAAAAAAAAAAAAGCAAATAAGTAAAGAAATAAGAAGAATTTAAAAAAGAACAAAACAAAACTGAGGAATAGTCAAGGACAATAACACTGGGCGGGGCCTCTGTCATCCATTTTTTGATTATGCTCTTCCAACATTTTTTTAGTGGTGCCATTCCTGTTTCACGAGTGAAGAAAAGAGGCATAGTAAGATTTCACATCAGAATTTAAACACAAGTTGGGATGACCTTTCCACATATACGCTAAGTTACTGTGTACGTGGGCCATCAGAAGAAATAAGACTTGGCTAATGAGGTCATGAATGAAACCGCACCTTAACATAAATTATTTAGGATCCTGGGTGTGTTTAACTCCGAGACGCAGAACCATTGTGGCTATCTTCAAATCTTTTTAAAGTTTCTCGTGGAAACTTTATGGGTAGGGAAAGGCTTTTGACCATCAGGAATATCTGAAGTGGAATGGGGGAGGGGGCTGAGGAGATGGTCAGCCAGTAACGTGCTCTTTGGTACCCATCTAAAAACCTGGGTGTTGTGGTGTATGCATGTAATCCCGGTGGCGGGTGCTGGAGTCCTAATTTCTGGAGCTCCCTAACCAGCCAGTTGTCACCTCCCAGCTCTCAGAGAGCCATCCTGCCTTCAAATCCAAGGAGGGTGATAGGTTGGAGGGAAGGCCCAGTGGTCAAGAGCACCGGCCGCCCTTCCAGAGGACTAGGGTTCAGTCCTCAGCACCCACGGGGAGGCTCACAAACATCTGTCAACACCAGCTTCAGGAGATCTAATGACCTCTACTGGCCATAAGAAGCTCTTCTGCACACATATGATGTTCATGCTTACATTCAGGGGCCTACACATAGACATGAAATAAACAAATCCTATAAAACAAAATCAAGGGACTGGAGAAATGGTTCAGAGGTTAAGAGCACTGGCTCTTCTTCCAAAGGTCCTGAGTTCAATTCCCAGCAATCACACGGTGGCTCGAAACCATCTATCATGAGATCTGGTGCCCTCTTCTGGCATGCAGGCAGTATACTGTATAAATAATAAATAAATCTTTAAAAAAAAATCAACCAATCATCTAAAAACAACAAACAAATTGGGAATGGCAACACACATCTTTAATCTTAGCTCTTAGAAGGCAGAAGTAGGTGGATCTCTGTGTTTTTGAGACCAGCCTGGTCTACAGTTCCAGGACAGTCAGGGCTCTCAAAAGGTATGGGGGCGGGGGAGAAGAAAACAAAGAATAAAACAACAAAAAAACACCAAGGTAGTCAGCTCCTAAAAATGACACCTGAACTTGACCTTTTATCCCCTTCACAAGACCACACACAGACACACACAATAAAATAAATACAATGTAAAATGGGATGAATTGCCTAGAAAAAAAAAAAATTGGTGTATCAGTGATATCTAAGCGTGCAACAAAAGCTATTCTTATATGTAAATATTTGGATAATTAGATGTTTAAGGTTTCATACAAATGTTGGCTACATACACACTGAACAAATGAATAGCTCACGTGTTGCCTTTACTACTCTACCCAGATGGCCTCCTCAGGTAGCCATGGTTGCTGCTGCTATTTTCACAGCTATTCTACTGGCTTTTTCATGGATATGAAGACTTGGGCAAGAGTCTCAAGCATAGTTTTCTCAGTCATAGACAAAAACCCGGAAAACACTTAAATGCGTATTCTGTAAAAGAAGTCGGGGAGAAGCTCACACAATGTGTTATCTCATCTCTATAAAATTCTACCACTATGTAAATGAATCTCTACTAACAGAAAACAGATTGGCACATGACTGCAGGTAGCATTGCAGACAAAGGAGTGATAGATGGACTGTGGAGGAGCATAGGAAACTTTAGGAGCAAGGGAGGGGTAATGAATTTTTTACTTGATTAGGGTTATGTTGTACGTGTTTATATATCAAAAACCCAGCAGAGTATACACTATAAAATGAAGACATCAAAGAAAAAGAAAACACAGGCAATTACTTCTGAAGTTAGGACTGTAGAAGGGATGACAGAATTTCCCCTTTTAGTGCTGTTTAATACGTGTGTGTATGTGTATGTATGTATATGTATGTATATGTGTATGTATATATATATATATATAATTTGTTCTATTGTTTATTTATGTGTGTGTGTATCTGTGCATGTACATGTGCACATGCATGTGGGTGCTCGAGGAGGCCAGAAGAGGGCGCTGCATACTCTGTAGCTATAGGTAGTTGCTAACCATCAGATGTGCATGCTGAGACCTAAACTCAGGTCCTCTGCAAAAGCAGCAAGTGCTCTGAAATGTTTTACCATCTCTCCAGTCCCTATCTATCTATCTATCTATCTATCTATCTATCTATCTATCTATCTATCTATCTATCAACAGAGTTATGTTATGTTAGGGTTTCTATTGCTGTGAAGAGATATCGTGATGGCAGCAACTCTTAAAAAGGAAAACATTTAACTGGGCTTGGTTTATAGTTCCCAGGTTTGGTCCACAATCATCATGATGGGGAGCATGGTGGCCCACAGGCAGGTGCTGGAAAAGGACCTGAGATTTCAAAGCCTTCACCCATTGGCTTACTTCCTTCAACACAGTCCTCCTACAGCAAGGCCACGCCTCCTAATAATGCCATTCTCTGTGAGCCTGTGGGGGTCATTTTCTTTCAAACCACCACACTGGCCTTAACTTTCCATCTTCCTAGCTCAGCCTTCAAGCACTGGTATTAACTGAACATAGGCTTAACATTTTTTATGACAAAATTAAAATATTAAAAGAAACTATAAACCTACTCACAAAGGCAACAACACAAAAAAGAGTTATCATTGTGCTTTGAGCTTAATCATTTATGGATTTGGAAAGACTTTCCAAGTGGGTTAAATGCAGAACAGAAAAGGCTGTTGTCGAGTGGAATGTTCAGAAGTGCCCTAATTACTGAGAACTGCAAAGACTGAGCTGCCAACTTCAAAGGTTCCTTTTTTTCCTCTTTCCCTGGGGTCAAAGTTTTTGGGACCTAGTAATAATCCCAGAATAGTTTTCTGTCTTTCTGGGATTAAAGTAGATGTCATTACATTAAGAAACCTGGTCACAGGGCTTGATGGCTTAGAGGTTAAGAGCACTGGCTGCTTTTGCACAAGACCAGGGTCCAATTCTCACCACCAATATGGCAGCTCACAACCATCTGTAATTTCAGCTCCAGGGAACCTGATGCCTTCTTCTGGTCTCTGTAGGTACCAGGCACACAAAGGGTGCACAGATAAGCATGCAGGAAAAACACCCATACACATAAAAACAAAGAAGTAAATATATATATATTTTTTTAAATATAGACATTGTTCACTTGGTTCTTTACAAAGATGCTTGGAATTCACACTCAGGCCTCTTGCTTGCAGGGTACATGCTCTTCCTCATGGAGCCATTGCTTTGCCCAGTTCACAACCCCAAAAGATCAGGAATAGATTCTATTGTAAATACATGAGTTTTTTTTTTTTAATTGTGTATGTATTCGAACATGGGCCGTAAACCCCTGTAGAAACAGGAGAGGAATGCGGCCCCAAGGTCTAGAGGAGCAAGGTTTTTATAGGGCAAAACCACAAGCAGGGACTTACATGCTTTGGCATTACATGATTGGGTAAGGGAATTGACTTTTGAAGTGATTGATCCACTTTAGGCGCCAATTCCTTGCAATTCCCTTACTCAATCATGTAGCCATCAAGACTACAAACAGTTCTGGCCTGGTCATATGGGCCGGTTTCCTAGCAACTGTATAATTAGTGGGCAGGGAAAGAATACATTAAGCTAATTTCTTTTCCCAGGAGGCTGGACATATCTCTAATTGCTGGCCTCTGTTTAGGCTTGTGCTTTAAACTTTAAAACAGTACCCACTGATTTTTAATCCTTTGGTCTCTCACCATCTCCTCTGAATTTTGTTTATTATTTATTTATTCATCCATATATATGGAAATATATGTATATATCCATATATGTGTGTGTGTATATATGTATGTGTGTGTATGTTTACAACTTTTGAGAGTCTGCTCTCTCTTTCCACAACATGAGTTCCAGTAATGGAACTCAAATCCTAGGTTTGGTAGCAGACACCCTACCTGCTGAGCCATCTTACTGAATTGTAATCTGCATTTTACAGATAAGGAAATCTAAGCTGGAGAGATGGCATAACTATTAAGAGCACTGGCTGCTCTTCCAGAGGTCCTGAGTTCAATTCCCAGCACCCACACAGTGGCTCACAACCATATGTAAAGGGATCTGATTCCCTCTTCTGGTATACTGAGCACTCATGTAAAATAAGTAAATACATCTTTACACAGTATTCTGCATTTGTACAGTATTCTGCTTGCATGTGTGCCTGCACACAATAAGAGGGCACCAGATCTTATTATAGATGGTTATGAGCCATCATGTGGTTGCTGGGAATTGAACTCAGGACCTTTGGAAGAATATCCAGTGTTCTTTACCTCTGAGCTATCTTTCTAGCCCAAATAAAAGAAAAACACTTTTAGAAAGAAAGAAAGAAAGAAAGAAAGAAAGAAAGAAAGAAGGAAAAAGGGACAAAAGAAAGAAAGAAAATTGTCAAAAGCAAAAGAGAAGATAACTATTTTATCTTAGGTTACTGTACTGGCTGGTTTGTGTGTCAACTTGATACAAGCTAGAGTCATCAGAGAGCAAATCAGTTGAGAAAATGCTCCCATGGTGGGTGGTGCCACCCCTGGGCTAGTGGTCCTGGTTTCTAGAACAATGCAGACTGAGTGAGCCAGAGGAAGCAAGCCAGTAAGCAGCACCCCTCCATTGCCTCTGCATCAGCTCCTGCCTCCAGAATCCTGCCAAGTTTGAGTTCCTGTCCTGGCCTCCTTCAGTGATGAACAGTGCTTATGGAAGTGTAAGCCAAATAAGTCCTGGCCTCTCCAACTGACTTTTGGTCATGGAGTTTCATCACAGCAATAGACACCCAGACTAAGACAGTTGCTGAATTAGTAAGTGGTTAAGCAAGGATCTCTTTTCTTGTGTTGTCTTTTCTTTTTTTCAGTGCTTAGATCAAAGCCAAGCCCCTGCATATGCTGGGCAGACATTCTACCACTAAGCTATACCTCTTATTCTAGAGCTGAGATATTAGAATTCATTCTTCCTGAAGCAGTTCACTTTAGTCATCATGAAGCAGCCTCGCAGTGTTCTGAAATGGAGAGGTTCTCTGGGTCTCATCACATGGGAGGCACACTGGTGGAGAAACACACTGGCCTATCACATGATAAGCACTTCGAAGGGACTAAGGAAGGCCCCTGATCCCCCCTGGGAAATGAGTGTGGTATCTGAGCTGGACCTTGAAGCATAAATGAGATCTGATTCCTCAGGGTGAGAGTGGCAGACAAGGAACTGTATGCCCAGCAGGCACAGGGGAATGAACCCTGAAAGCCCATCAGACTGGAGGGAAGGCAAATAGCATGAAGAAAGGCTAGAGCCGAACAGTGGTCACTGCGGATGGAATTGATTTAAGAGTCTTGGTTAGCCCTTCTGGATGTCCCTCCAAGTCAGCTTCCCCAGGACTGTTCGGGTCTCCAAATGAAGAGTGTAAGAGCCAGGAACAACCTGACTATCTCGTTCCTCTCTCACTGGTTTTCCTGCGCCTACACAGTGAAATGGTGCAGCACCTGCTGTGGGAGGTCCTGTTTTGATTTTTATGAAAAACGTTGCTAGAGGATTCTCCTGTGCAAATATGTACTTTTACATTGCTTGAGAGCTCAGTTGCTGAGTCATAGGGCAGATAAATGTGTCCTTGTGTTAGGAGGAGAGAGAGAGAAAGAAACCTGAGCCTACACGTATTCTACTCCAAACTTCCCGAATGTAACTCCTGTTAAAACCGTGATATGTGACTTCATTTGTAATTTAACCTTGCCCAACCATGTTTAGTCACTGACACACCTCTGTATTTGTCAGGGCCTGCCAAGTCACCTTAAGGTGGGGCTTTATTTTTAAGGTACCTTTACTGTGCTTTATGTGCTATCTCTACATTTTATATGTACACAGTATTGTACCGCATCATATTATGCTTAGAATATTATCTACTCGTATAAAATGGGGAGTGATTTAAATAGGTGTTAACAAATTATAATTGTTCACTAAGAGTTTATACTGGTATATATGTATGTTTCTGTTTTATTCACCAATAAAAGTTATACATATGATGGAGGGGAGAGGACACTGAATCTGAGCGTGACTTCTTTCTTTTTTTTTAAGAACTAAGGATTGAATCTAAGTCCTCCTGCAGGCTAGGCAAGTGTTCCACTGTGGGTTGCATCTCTCCAGCCCTGGGCTTAATTTGGGACTAGCACTGTAAATTCCCACCGTGTTTGTCCAGTCTTTCAGTCATCTGCAAATGAGGAGACAATGGCTGCTTTCTAACTGCAGGGCCCTCTGAGGATCAGATAAGCTCCCACATCTTTCTTTGCCAGCTAATGAGCTGTTGTAATTTTGCATGATGCAGTGGCAAGTCTCTGTATATCCCTGTTGATGAACCCTAAACTCCCCTCCCCTGCTTCTCATCTGTTCGCACGCTTCTGGAACTCTGTGTGAAAGAACACCGGGCAGAGACTGAGCTGAGGAAGAATCAGGGGAAAGGGCAAAGAGCAAAGGGCAGAGGGAAACGGAGACTTTTCTTTTCTTTTCTTTTTTCTTCATTTCTTTTCTTTTTTGAGACAGGGTTTCTTCCGTGTAACCTTCGCTGACCTGGGCTCACTTTGTAGATCAGGCTGGCTTCAAACTCACAGAGATCATCTGCCTGCCTCTGTTTCCCTGAGTGCTGGGAATACAGGCATGGGCCACCGCACCAGCTTATGGAGACTATTTTCTTGTAAACTACAGAAAGTACTGTTGGCTAGTACACAGGTTTTGTGTGTGTATGTGTGTGTGTGTGTGTTGAGAATGAGACCCAGAGCTTCACACATGCTAAAGAAGTGTACTATACTGAACTGTATCCCTAGATCCACAAATGACCATTTATATATTCTGTGAGTGTAATGACAAAAAGAAAAAAGAAAAAAAGAGAAGAAAATTGAGTTGCTACCTATGAAGTTGAAGATCAACATATTTATTTGGTATTAAACAATAAAAGTACCTTCATTTAGGAGGCTGGAGAGATGGCTCAGAGGTTAAGAGCACTGGCTGCTCTTCCAGAAGTCCTGAGTTCAATTCCCAGCAACCACATAGTGGCTCACAATCATCTCTAATGAGATCTGGTGCCCTTTTCTGGTGCGCAGGCACACATGCAGGCAGAATACTGTATACATAATAAATAAATAAACAAACAAACAAACCTTTAAAATACCTTCATTTAAACTGATATTTGCATAGAAAAAGATATGAAAGACAATGATGGTTATTATTACAGGTCATCCTAGACAAGTGTCTGGAATGGATGGCTTCAATGGCTTCACTTTCTTCTTTTCAGTTTTTTAAAACAGGGTTTCTCTGTGTAGCTTTGGCTGTCCTGAAACTCACTCTGTAGGCCAGTCTGGCCTCGAACTCACAGAGATAGGTCTGCCTCTGCCTCCCAAGGGCTGGGATTAAAGGCGTATGCCAGCACTGCCTCCTCCTTCTTTCTTTTTTTGAGACAAGGTAGCTCAGGTTGACCTTGACTCCCTGTGTGCCAGGGAATGACCTTGAACCTTTATTATTATTATCTCACATTTTACATCCTAACAGCAGTTTCCTCTCCCTCCACCTCTCTCAATTGCTTCCTCCCCCACCTTTCCTCTCCCCTATATCCTCTAGTCCTTCATTTTTCTTCAGAAAAGAGCAGGCCTCCCAGGGATAGCAAACAAACATGGCATAGCCAGTTACAGTAAGACTAGGCACAGACCCTCACTTCAGAGCTGGGCGAGGCAACCCAATGGGACGAAAAGGGTCCCAAGAGAAGACAAAAGAGCCAGAGGCAATCCCCACTCCTACTGTTATGCATCTCACAAGAACACCAACCTACAAAATCATAACATACATGAAAAGTGCTCTGTTAGACCTACACAGGGTCCGTGCTTGTCGTTTTGGTCTCCGTGAGCCCCTCTGAGCCCTGCTTGTTCCGTGGGCCACGATCTCCTGCTATCCTTGACATCTCTGGCTTGGCTTTTACAACCCTTCCTCCCTCTCTTCCTCGGATTCCCCGAGCTCCACCTACCGTCTGGCTGTGGGTCTCTGCAACTGCTCCTGTCAGTTGCTCTGATGACGATTATGGACCTTGAACTTTTGATCCTCTTGTTCCCATCTTACCTCCTGAGTGCTAGGATTTTTTTTCCCCCTGATTCAGGGTTTCTCTGTGTAGCCCTGGCTGTCCCGGAACTTGCTCTGTGGACCAGGTGCTGCCTCCTGAGTGCTGGGATTGAAGTCGTGCGCCACCACTGTCTGGGTTAGGACTGTTAAGGCTGTGCCACGACGCTGCTCCATTTATGCGGTTCTGGAGCTTGAGCCAAAGGCTTCGCTCACGCCTGACAAGCACTGCGCCAACTGAGCCGCTCCTCCATCCCCAAAGGCTTCATTTTTCACTTCTTATTTTCCTGTATGGTTTTAAAGTGCCTGCAATCATTTGTTACTGTTACTTTCAAAAGTGAAATATGGAGGGCTGGAGAATTGGCTCTGTGGTTAAGAGCACTTACTTGCGCTTGCAAAGAAGCCGGACTCAGTTCCCAGCACCCACAGGGCAGCTCATGACCACCTTTAGTTCCAGCGGATCTACACTGTCTTTTGTCCTTGGCAGGCACTGCACACCTGTGGTACATACGTTTACATATGCTCAGGCACATACCCGTAAAATAATAAATAGGAAATAAGCAAAGAAACTTGTTTTTTGTTCTGTGTAGCCATAGCTTCCCCAGACTAGATTTGTAGACCAGGCTGGCCCCGAAATCACAGAGATACGCTTGCCTCTGTCTCCCAAGTGCTGGGATTAAAGGTATGCACCACCACCACCCAGCTCAAACTCATTTTTTTTTTTTCCTGAGTTAAAATTTCTCTGTGAAGCCCTGGCTGTCCTGGATGCCCTTTGTAGGCCAGGCTGGCCTGGATCTGCCTCCCCAAGTGGTGGGATTACAGGTGTGCACCACCATGCCTGGCAACTCTCTCTTTCTCTCTCTCTCTCTCTCTTTCAAGTGAAATATGCCCAGGTCAGGGAATAGTTAGATAGGCATGCAGGAGTCATGCTTTCGTGTCCTTAACCCTTGGCTCCTCTCTGCAAGGCTGCTCTCAGCCCCAGAGGATGTTGACCAGCTGTCCTGCTTTCCACGTGCTGTTTTGTAGCCCACAACAGCTGCCTAAGCAGCAGGTTCCCAGTGGCCGGTCAGCTGGAACTGCTTCTTGAGGCAAACAGGAAGAACTCACAATACCCCACTAGCCTGACTGACAGGAAAGAAGGAGAGAGAGAGAGAGAGAGAGAGAGAGAGAGAGGAAGAAAGAGAGAGGAGAGGAAAGGAAAGGAAAGGAAAGGAAAGGAAAGGAAAGAAAAGAAAAGAAAAGAAAAGAAAAGAAAAGAAAAGAAAAGAAAAGAAAAGAAAAGAAAAAAGAAACCTCAAAAATGCTGGGAAAAAGTCATGCTAGCAACATCCCAGCCTCTTCCTGGGCCTGGCAGTAAGCTGGACCTGGGGTGCTCTGGGAGAGCCTTGTCTGTGTTTGTAACAGACTGCTCCCTGGTAACTGGTCTCTTGCTTGGTTTGGATTCCAGCTAGGTCAGCTAGGTTCTGATGATCTTGATTGTCCGTATCAGCCTGGAGCTTTTTCTGGACAAACAGGAAGCCTCATCACTCCCTTATGGAAGAATCCTGTAGAAGCTCAGGACAAAGGTGGATTCCCGAAGGAAGGCGATGAAATAAGTCAAGAACTGCCACGGACCTGTAGACAGGGCTCCTCTCTGCTCAGACACTCCCTAACAGTGTGGCTTTCTCCTTCGAGTTTCTTCATCTTGCAGGGTGGATAAAACATCTTTGCCTCCTGGGCTTGGAAGTGTGACATATAAAAACTTAGTGCTACCAGGTGAGGTCATGCTCGCCTTTGGTCCCAGCACTTGGGAGGCAGAGGCAGAAGGATGTCTGAGTTGAGGCCAGCCTGGTCTACATAGTGAGTTCCAAGACAGCCAGGGCTACACAGAGAAATCCTGATTTGAACACCACCATCCATACCCCACCGCCCATGCTTCCCAAAAAGGCTTAGTGCTTTTGACATGGAGGCATGCTCAGTAAATGCTTGTCTCTGTCTCCCTGAGTGTTGGGATCACAGCTGTACACCCCCCATACCCAGCATTTCCTTGTCTTGTAGCCCTGGCTGTCCTGGAAACCACTCTGTAGACGAGGCTGGACTTGAACTCAGAGATTCACTTGCTCTGTTCCCTGTGGGTGTGAGCCACTGGTTCCATCCTGAAATCTCCTTCGTTCTGTGCCCTACAATCTTCCCAGCTTCCCAGCCCTCTCCTCAGTGTGCCAGCTTCTCTTTCTCTCCCTGCCCAGGCCTCTCATTAGTCCAATTAATGAATCATTGCTGTCATAGCAGGCCCCGGATCGGGGTCCCCTGGGGATAAGCATGGGGAAGTGAAATGGTTGGGGGAGCCCCAGGGACATTCTTATTTCTGTAGGGAGTGGACTGGGGGAAGCAGGGTTGGCAGTAGATGAGCCTCCCAGGGCCCGGATCTCTGGGGACACCATCAGGATAATCATCGAGGACTTTATTATACAGTGAACGTCTGTCAGTTTGGCAGAACACTGGGGTCCACTCAGGAACAGCGAGGCTCTGGCCTAGAGCTAATAACCAGCCTCAGGTTTATGGCTTTTTTCCATGCTCTGGCCCTCAGCTTCCCCAGGGCATTCAGACACACATTCACGCAGTCACGCACACGTTTCTTCAGTGTTCTGTCTGCCAAAGGGTTTGTGGGTTTGTTTCCAACCTGGAAGGCTGGTGAACAGGATGAAGCTTGGAGGGCCCAGAAACGCATGAGGGCACCTGCTGTCTGCTGAGAATAAGCGGGCTCCCATGTTTCCCAGATTCCTTTAACCATTGTCATATCCAGAAAGCTTGCTTCTCTCCCAACCTTGACAGGGCAAAGGAGCAGGTCTGGGGAGTGGCCCAGCAAGCTGAAAACACACAAAAACTGGGGACTCACTTCAGATGCACTCAGAGGCTCAAGCAGCCCAGGTTCTGGCTGACATGAAGGTACAGGATGGAGGTCAGCATCTTCAGCGTTCTCCCTACATCCTCAAAGCAGGAAACCACAATTCTGCATGAACTTGACAGCCTGTATGGTCTTTCTAACTCTCTTTCTTTTCTTTCTTTCTTTCTTTCTTTCTTTCTTTCTTTCTTTCTTTCTTTCTTTCTTTCTTTCTTTCTTTGTTGTTCTTTACAATTTATGCCAAGGATGAGGAGTGGATCAGAAGTCAGGGGACATGGCTTGGGGGAAAGCCAGTCTGGCTGTCTTCCCTCAGTTATACCACACTCTTCAGGTATGTGTTTGGGGGAAAAGGAGTTGGTATCATATTCACTGTGCTGACACCTGGTTCCTACCTGCTATGCTGTCAACACTCTTATTCACCACTTAGAATTATGAACTTTTGTGCTGGCCCCAGCCCAAGAAGAATGAAGGAAGAATGCCAGTGTTTTCTTCCATGTTTGGCCTACTAGTTCTCCTCAGCCACAAAACACCTATGGTGTTTATAATAGACTATTTCCAAATCTCAAAGATCATTTTGCCTTCTCTTTCTTTCTTTCTTTCTTTCTTTCTTTCTTTCTTTCTTTCTCTCTCTTTCCTTCCTTCCTTCCTTCTTTCTTTTTTCTTCCTTTGTTCTTCCCTTTTCTCCTTTTTTATTTTTCCTTTTTAAAATTTTAATTATTATAATTTTTTATTTTTTTAAAATAATCTTTAATTTTTTTTATATTAATCACAGGTTATTTTCTATCCTAGCCATGGCCCTGTCCCTCATTTCCTCCCAATCCTCATCTCCTCCCTGCCCCTTTCCAAGTCCACTAATAGGGGAGGTCTTCCTCCCCTTCCATCTGATCCTAGCTTATCAGGCATCTTCAGGACTGGCTGCAATGTCCTCCTCTGTGGCCTAGCAAGGCCACTCCTCCCTCGGGGGGGGGGGGTCAAAGAGCCCGCCATTGAGTTCATGTCAGAAATAGTCCCTGTTCCCCTTACTAGGGAATCCATTTGGATACTGAGCTACATCTGAGCAAGGGTTCTAGGTTATATCCATACATGGTCCTTGGTTGGAGAAACAGTCTCATAAAAGACTTCTGTGCCCTGATATATTTGGTCCTTGTGGCACTCCTGTACTCTCTAGGTCATACTAACTCTTTTTTTAAAAAGATGAATTTATTGTTTATACACTCTTTTGCCTGCAGGTACACCTTCAAACCAAAAGAGGGCACCAGATCTCATATAGATGGTTATGAGCCACCATGTGGTTGCAGAGATTTAACTCAGGCCTTTTGGAAGAACAGCCAGTGTTCTTAACCTCTGAGCCATATCTCTAGCCCTCCCCTGCCCTTTTTTCCTTCTTTAGTTTTTTTTTTTTTTTGTTGTTGTTGTTTTGTTTTGTTTTTTGATACAGGATTTCTCTGTGTAGTCTTTGCTGTCTTGGAAAGCTCTTACTTTGTAGAGGAGGCTGGCCTCAAACTCAGATCTGTCTGCCTCTGCCTCCTGGGAGCTGAGATTAAATGGGTGTGCCATCACACCTAGCTTGTTTTTTCCCCTTTTCTTTTTGCTTTTAGAAAAGGCCTTTCAATTTAGCCCAGACTGGCCTACGAACTCCCAATCCTTCTGCCACAGTGCTGGGATTGCCAGGCTGTGTCACTCTGCCTTCTGCAAAATCTGGTCCCACTTCAACATTACCTAGGAACTTAGAAGCACACACTTTCAAGCCATGATCTGGACGTAAAACTATGAGGTCAGCTTGACAGTCTGTATGATTTGTCTTTCTTTTTTTAAATTTAAATTTTTTTTTCATTAATTTGTTTATTTACTTTGTATTTCAGCTGCAGCCCCCTTCCTCATTGCCTCCCAACCCCACTCTCCCTCCCTCATTTCCTCCCCTGCCCCTCTCCAAATCCACTGATGGGGAGGTCCTCCTCCCCTTTCCTCTGACCCTAGCCTATCAGGTTTCATCAGGACTGGCTGCATTGTCTTCCTCTGTGGTCTGTGGTCTGATAAGGCTGCTCCTCCCATCAATGGGAGGTGATCAAAGAGCCAGCCACTGAGTTCATGTCAGAGACAGACCCTGTTCTCCTTACTAAGGTACCCACTTGGACACTGAGCTGCCATGGGCTACATCTGTGTAGGGGTTCTAGGTTATCTCCATGAATGGTCCTGGGTTGGAGTATCAGTCTCAGAAAAGACCCCAGGGCCCAGATATTTTGGTTCTTTTGCTCTCCTTGTAGAGCTCCTGTCCCCTCCAGGTCTTTATATCTCTCCCTTCTTTCATAAGATTCCCTGCACTCTACCCAAATTTTGGCTATGAATCTCAGCATCTGCTTTGATACCCTGCTGGGTAGAGTCTTTCAGAGTTCCTCTGTGGTAGGCTCCTGTCCTGTTCCCTGTTTTCTCCCTCTTCTGTTGCCCATCCTGTTTGCCTATCTGAGTGTGGATTGATC
Organism: Psammomys obesus; assembly: GCF_907164565.1. Classification (NCBI taxonomy): domain Eukaryota; kingdom Metazoa; phylum Chordata; class Mammalia; order Rodentia; family Muridae; genus Psammomys; species Psammomys obesus. Next base: position 5,265,564 of record NW_026585685.1, on the reverse strand, counting down.
ATCTTACTCAGGGTCCTCTTTCTTGCCTAGCTTCCTTAAGTGTACAGATTTTAGTATGTTTGTCCTATATTATATCTCTAATATCCACTTATAAGTGAGTATATACCATGTGTGTCTTTCTGCTTCTGAGATACCTCACTCAGGATGATCTTTTCTAGTTCCCACCATTTGCTTGCAAATTTTCTTCTTTCCTTCCTTTCTTTCTTTCTGAAACTTCCAGAACTAGAAGCCAACACAAACCATTTCATAACTTGACTATCTCAGATGGTTGTTATCCAGATGAAAAGCTGACTAATGCTCTTAGGGATATTTTTGCTTGATAACATCTGACTACATCAAAGTGAAAAATGGCTGGGTGTGGCAGCTCGTACCTGTAATCCCAGCATGCAAATGTCTGAGGCAAGTAGATTGCCATGAATTTACAGCCAGCCTAAGCCCACAGAATGAGTTCTGGACCAGAGGTTGCAGAGTGAGACCGTGTCTCAGATACAGATATAGTCTGGACTACCGTGTGAAAGCAAGTTATTCACAGGTAGATAGATAGGCAGGCAGATAGATAATAGATAGTCTGGCCTATAGTTTGAGACAGTAGGTAGGTAGGTAGGTAGATATACAAAAACATTATTACCATCAGGGATGGTGGCACACACTTACAATGCCAGCACTTGAGAGATGGAGGGAAGATGATCAGGATTACATGATTACAACACAGTAACATCGGGGCTGGAGAGGTGGCTAGTGGTTCAGACCACTGGCTGTACCGGCTGCTCCTGCAGATGACCCAGCTTCAGTTCTCAGAACCCACGTTCAGTGGCTCACAGCCAGTGACTCCAGTCCCTGGAAACGGTGCCCCCTTCTGTCCACGCATGTGGGGACATACAGACAAGCAGGCGCAAACACATACACATTTAAAAATAAATCTTAAAAAAAAAAATACATCGAAGGACTCTTCATTGTCAAAATTATCAAAGTTTAGCAACGCCAAAATATGGACAATAGACAACAGAAACTCTTGTTTGCTTCTTTTTTTTTGAGATATAGTCTCATGGGTAGCTCAGGAGACGGGGTTCACACTCACTGTGTATCTGAGAATGACCTTGAACTTTTGATCCATGTCCTCTGTACTGGAATTGTAGGTATAATGCAGCCACTACAGGTTTTATGCTGTGTTGGGGATCAAACCCAAGACTTTCATATACCAGGCAAGTACTCTTCCAACTGAGCTCCATCCGTAGCCTAACCAGCAGGAATGCTTGTACTCCATTATTCTAATCACACTTTTTCCTCTTAAAATTAAAAATTTATTTATTTATTATCTGTCTATCTGAGGCACATTCTCTTTATGTAGCACAGGCTGTCCTGGAACTCCTTATGTAGACCAGGCTGACCTTGAACCAGAGATCCATCTGCCTCTGCCTCCTGAGTGCTAAGAGTAAAAGTGTGTGCCACCTTTGACATTAAAAATATTTTTTATGGCTTTAAAAATATATACTAAACAGCCAGCCATGGTGGTAGTGGATACCTTAGCACTCTTTTTCTTTTTTCTCCTCCTCCTTTTTCTTCTTCTTTTTTCTTTTTCTTTCTTTCTTTCTTTCTTTTTTTTTTTTGAGCTATTGTTTCTCTGTGTAGCCTTGGCTGTCCTGGACTCACTTTGTAGACCAGACTGGCCTGGAACTCACAGAGATCTGCTTGCCTCTGCCTTCCCAAGTGCTGGGCTTACAGGCGTGCACCACCACCGCCCAGTAACTTTAGCACTCTTGATGAAGGGGCAGGAGGGTCTCTGTGAGTTCAGGGACAGCCTGGTCTACATAGTAAGCTCCAGGACAGCCAGGACTACATAGAACTTTTCTCAAAAACAACTCCTCCCAAACAAACAAACAAACAAACACTAAAACCAAACAAAAACACCACCAAAGGGGGAAAACAAAAACAAAAACAAAAGAGAGGAGGTGGGAAATGCGTCTAGCTACTGGAGGTTTATTATGGAAGAATGGGAGAGTAGCTCTCAGGGAAAGGAAGTAGTTCTTGTCACACCTTCTCTACCTACACGCGAGGAAATTCTCAACATTTTCCTTCTGAAAGTTTTGTTTTTCTCATTTAGGTCTTTGTCAGAATGATGTTTTTCTTATGGTGTGAGTAGAGTCCAATTTTGTTTTAGTTTTCTTTCTTTCTTTCATGACTAACAAGTAGTTCCGGTGTGTACGGGCATGCGCACACGTACGTACCAGGGCCTCGTGTGTGCTCGGCCACTGCTTGCCGCTGGGCTACATCCCAAGCTCTCAGGTGTGCGATGACTGCTCTGCAATGTGACCTTTGTTGAGACATTTCTTGTGCAGAGGACTTTAATTCTGTGCCCCATTCGGTTCTGTTTGACTATCTGCCTACCCAGGTACTTTCTCACTTTCTTACTAGCTGAGACCTTGTTATGAGTCTTGATTTCTGGAAGGGCAGGTCCTTTGGGTGTTTTTCATTTTATAGTACCAGTGACTGAACCTAAGGTCTTGCATGTTCTAGGCACCTTACCTTAGCACTGAGTTCCATTCCCAGCCCATTTCTATTTTTTATTTTGAAACAGAATCTCACGAAGTTGCCTAGGTTGGCTTTAAGCTCACCCTGTAGTCCAGGTTGGCCTTGAACTTGTGGTTCTCTTGTCTCAGACTGCTAAGTGTTGCTCAGGCTGGCCTGGAACGCAGTGTCTAGCTGACGCTGGCCTCCAACCTGCAACAATCCTACTGAGGCCTCCTGAGTACAGAGATTATAAGTATGGACCACCAAGCCTAGCTTCTTCTCCTTTTCTTCTTAGCCAGGCTCTCCTGTAGCATTTCAAAGGCTGGCCTTGAATTTCTAATACCCCTGCTTCTACCTCCCAAATGCTGGGATTATAGGTATGTGCTATTATGCTCACTTAAAAAAAAAATTATTTACTTATTTTTTTTTTAAACAAGGTCTAATTATGTGGCCCTGGTTGGTCTGGAAATCGATATGAAAAAAAAACCAGAACCTACATGGTGGAAAAAGAAAATCAATTCCTATAAGTTGTCCTCAGATTTCCACATGCTCTCGGTGTCCACACACATTAAATGTAATTTTAAAAAAAGCTTTATTAGGTTCTTAGACTGAAAGACTCATTTCTATAGAGATGTCAAGTTCTCTCAGATTGATTTGTAGATTTAGTGCAATCCTGATAAAAAAAAAAACCCTCAATCTGTATGGCATTGCAAGGTGAAAATAACAGCAAAGATACAGCTGGGGTGAAAAAATGTAAAAGAACTTGCTAGGCCAGCTATCAAGATCTATTTGAAGGCTACTGTAATGTAAAAATATAGTACTGCCCCAGGGAAAGTTGACTTTTGATACATATCAGATGTTTAATTAGATATTTGATTTATGACAGAACTTCAGAGCAGTGACGAAAGGACAGATTTTTCACTGAGTGAAGCTGAGCGTACTGGAGTGTCACATTAAAGAAAACAAAAACAAGTTGGATCCGTTTTCTTTTCCTTATTTTTGTGTGGGGGTTTTGAGACAGGGTTTCTCTGTGTAGCCTTGGCTGTCTTGGAACCAGGCTGGATTAGAATTTAGAGATTTGCCCGCTTCTGCCTCCTGAGTGCTGGGATTATAGGAGTTTGCCACCACCTCTTTCTTTCTATGTATACTTGTCTGGCCTGGAGCTCACTATGTAGACTTGGCTGGCCACAAACTCTGTCTCCCTAGTGCTGGGATCAAAGACATGTGATACAAGGATCTTTTCTTAGTCATATGCAGTAATCAATACAAGGGCTGGGGATATGGTTGATGAGATAAAGGCACTTGCTGCCCGAAGCTGGCGACCTGAGTTCAGTCCCTAAGACTGAGGGGAGAGACCCAGTCCACAAGGATGTCCTCTGACCCCTGTGCATGCTTGTACACCACCACATATCCGGTACACACACATACGATAATCAGTGGTTGGAGAGGTGGTTTATCAGCTAAGAGCACTGGGTGCTCTTCCACAGGATCCAGATTCCATTCCCAGCACCACAGTGTCTTACAAATAAACCATTTGTGTCTTAGTCTGGGAGATCCCATACCTTCTTCTGGCCTTTGTGGGCACCGCATGTGCATGGTACACAGACATATGCAGGCAAGACATCTACACACATAAAAATAAAGACGTTTTAAATTTAAATATAGTCCAGACCAAAAATATGCAAATCTATAAAGATTTTGGAAGAGAATATTTTTTTCACTTTGAAGTAGAAATGAATAATTTAAGATGTAGAAATAAGTTTTTAGCCATAAAATAAGAAATTTGACTATATTAAAATAAATTTGCCAGGCATGATGGTGTAGGCCTGTAACCCAAGCCCTCAGGAGGCTGAAACTGAATGGCCTTGAGCCACCTTGGACTACATAGTGAGAACCCTATGCTATAAAAGTATAAATGGAGCTGGGGGCTGGGGAGAGAGATGGCTGGGTAGTTAAGACCACTGGCTGCATTTACAGAAACCCAGGTTTGATCTCCTGCACCCACATGGCAGCTCACAACTTTCTGAATCTATTCTCAGGGGATCCCCTGCCTTCTTCTGGCCTCCCCAGGTACTGCACAATATGGCACACAGATACACACGTGGGCAAAACACTTGCACACATTGGGAAAAAAAAATAGGGGCTGCAGAAATGTCTTAGCTCTTGTTCCTCTTCTAGAAGTTCCTCGGAGGCCACAAGAGGGTATTGAGGTCTTTGGAGCTGGGTTTCAAGCTGTCCAGTGTGCTGGGAACGAACCCTGGTCCTCTGAGCCATCTCTTCTGTCCCCAAAGTTTAAAATGTTGATGAAATCCACAATCTCTATTATTTTTCTGGCTTCTCATTTTGCTTCAAAAGAGTAGTTGCCGTTAATTTTTATGTCTGTTCCTGGCATTACTGGGAGAAGAAGAGGCGGAAGGAGACAACCTTCTAAAAGTCCTTCGCAGTAAAGAAGCAACGAGGACGGCCAGGAAAGTAATTTCAACCGAAAGGCATGATATGGACGTGGGGTGTGTGTGTGCCTGTGTACATGTGAAGTAACTTGCAGGAGACAGTTGTCTCCTTCCACCGTGTGGGGTCTGGGGTTCCAACCCAGGTGGATACGCTTGGTGGCAAGGCTATTATTGCTGAGCTATCTCAACCACCCCGTTTTTTAATTTTCTTTCTTTGCCTGCTCCTCTTCTTCGATAGCTATGTAGGTGAGGCTGAATTGGGACCTGTGCTCCTCCTGCCTCCATCTCCTGAGGAGCTCTGGGATTGCAGGCGTGCTGGTCCACGTCCGGCTCTCCAACTGTCTTTGAAAAGTACAAACACACTACACATCAGCGAGCCATAACTAACATTTCCAGTCTTACTTTGTGGGTAACACATGGTTGAGAATGCACAAGGTAGTCAGACCCTGCTGTTCCCGGCTTTTGCTTCAGGATAATTTCCTTCCTTCCAGCCTTCACTTGGGTGATTGCTCAAAACCCATGAACAGAAACCGGAAAACCCATTACCTCCCCCCCTCCCAGCCCTTTATCTATTTGCCTCACTTGTTTTTCTGAAGATGAACATCATTCTCTCACACCAAGAAAAGAATTTTCCTTAGGGACATTTAATGAACGCCGGGCCACTTCCCGTAGAAGCAGGAAGTGTACAGATGACTAAACAGGGCCTCTGCCACCGGGGGCTTGAATCCCTTCACGGTGACAGCGTGCTGGGCTCCGGGAGCACCAGCTGCCGCCCTCTTTCAGGGCAGGCAGTACACGCCGCAGAGGCCGCCCTAGTTGGGCTCCGGTGGCCCATGTGGTCCAAGTTAGGCTCGAATCCCGCACTCATCTGTGGCTGAGGCTTGGAAGGCAGCTCTTCCGGCGTCCCCTTCTCCTGGAGCCTTACAGAACAGGTCCATTTCCACCACTGCAGTAGCCAAACCGCTGTGAGGACTTGGCGCTCGGGGTTTCCGCTCTGCTCCTCTATGCTAAAGACCCCGTGCGCCCCTTAGCGGAAGAATAGGGGCGGAACTGCAGAGGAAGCACGGAAAAGGAGAAAGTGCCGCTTTAACGCTCACCTTCTAGGGGGCGGGGCTATCTTAGGCCTCGCCCCCCCTCAGGACTCCATTTCCGACGCAACCTGGTCCCGCGGCTCCGATTGGCTGGCTTTTGAGCGTGAGGACGTTGCGTCGCGGGGCGGGGCGGACGAGCGGTGTCTGTCAGGGCTTGAGCAGTACGCCCCCGACCGCCGCCCCCCTCCCCGCGGGTCGCGTCGTTGCCACCTCTCGCCCGGTCTGAGAGGGGACAGGTGACGGCCGGGGCTCCGGGTGGCGGCTCGGCCTCCCGGCCTCTCTCTCCAGCCGCCTCTCCGAGCCAGCCGCTTTCCTCGAGCGGGTCCCGGCCGGCGGAAGATGGCGGCCGCGCCCCGCGGCGCCTGGGAGCAGCGGCGCCCGGGCTGTGGGTCGGGACCCCTCTCCCGGCTGCTCGTCCTCGCGCAGGCGCTGCTGCTGCTGCCCGCCGCCCGGGCGGGCCCGTGCCCCGCGCCCTGCGCCTGCCGCCTCCCTCTGCTGGACTGCAGCCGCAGGAAGCTGCCCGCGCCCGGCTGGAGGGCACTGTCGGGCCCGCTGCCCCCCGACGCCGCCAGCCTGTGAGTAGAGGGCCCGCGGGGCGCGGTCGCCAGCCCGTTCGGAAGGGAACTGCCTTGGCGGAGATTGTGAACTTTTGGGTGTCAGGGATCCCCGGGATTCGGGTGAAGATTGGGGTTAAAAAAAAAGATAAAAATCTGGGACCCCACGGGGTCTGTACTGTTCTGGGTTGGAGATGTCTAATGTTGGACTCACGGGTCCTGAGCACAGCGGAGGCCCTGGGTGGCTGTGGGCCGGTTCCAAATGCGAAGCCCGCTTTGGGCTGCATCATTTTTGTGTTCCAGCTTGACTGGTCCTTGAACACGTGATGCAAACACGATATCTTCCAAAGACACAGGAGCTCTCTTTTGTCCCCAGTTCTGTAGACGCATTGTATGGTTCAGTTTGAATTCTTGACACGGTTGAAAACCTCATCATCTATAAGGAAGGTCATTGCTGACCCCTAATGTTTTTGTAAGAGCGATTTTCTGTAGCACTAAATTTAAAGAAGCGAAAGATTCTTTTTTTTTCTAGGCAAAGAACCTTCACATCATATCTCTTTGTTTATGTGTGAGAGTCCAATACAGTGGTTGAGTGGATTTGGGACTCTCTAGCTCTGACTTTAACTCCTGACAAACTTGTATTAGCTAGTGGCACTTGGAAAGCTTTGTGGTCTGAGTCAGTAGGTATTAAATACTGCAATTATGAGACTTCTTAGCCACCAACATACAGTTATATCTCTGCCACTAACTGAGTGACATGCTTATTAATTAACTCCTGGAATTAGCTCTGAAAAAGAGTTATCACTAGAAATACTTCGGGGTGTAATTAAAATAGGAAGACTGGTTGGGTTCTCATTGGAAATAGGATACAAATAGAACATGTGTATTGCAGAGGCTAGGTGTATGTTTACAGTACGTATTTATAGGATAGCATAAATAGGAAAAAAGTTAACCCATATATTCATTGGGAAAATTAGCAACTGCTGTAATTAACATAGAATTGGAATATAATAACACAGCTTCTGTCATTTATGGTGGTAATAGCTGTAGCTAATTCTGGTTTGACTCAGACTTGAGTATTATCATGTAGATAGTCTGAATTAAACTTAGCAGGTGTTTTTTTTTTTTTTTTTCCGAAGAAATTGTTGAGACTTGAGTATGATAATCTGAATCTGACATAGGTTTAAACACAGACTGACTTAATGTAATTGAAATAAGGATGGCCTACTTTTGAAGACCATTGAGGCTTCTGAGAATCTTGTTTAGCATGCATGAAACTCTGGGTTTGATCACTAGCACTGAAAAATAATAACTGCATTAGTTAGTATATAGAAATTAGAAGTAATGTTACCAAAGAAGCAGATTGCCAGAGGCTAACTGACAGTTTAGGGTTTTTTTTGTTTTTGTTTTTTCCCTTTTGTGTTTTGAGAGGAGGTACTGACAGATAGCCAGGATGGCATCTATCCTGCCTCAGCTTAGTGAGTGCTGCACCACTATTCCCTGTTTGCACTCAGAAAATTTAAATGTTTGGTGATGAAATTGACATTTTCAGTTTAAGTGAAATGCCCTAGAGAAGAGTTCTCTAGATGGCTCAGTGGTTAAGAGCACTGACGTTCTTCTAGAAGACCCTGGTTCAATTCCCAGCAGCCACATGGCAGCTCATAACTGTCTGTAACTGCAAAATTCAACACTCCTGTTCAGATACACGTTCAGGCAAAATACCAGCGGACATTCTTCCATTAGAAAAACTCAAACACTGCTCAAGGATACGATGGTATTAAGTTTAGACTGAAGCATTCTTCAGCATTTGCTATTAGCTACATCATTGCCAGGTATACTTTGGTTTCTTTATGTCATCTTGAATTTTAAAACACATTCAGTGCTATAAAGGAACTCAGATGCTCAAACTTAAGATACTCATGAAAATGAATATGCACAAAATTTGTTAATCCTGTTTTCTTTTTTCAGTGCTGGGTGTTGGATCTAGGTTTTTAAGCATGTTAGGCAACTGCTCTGTCATAGAGCAACACCTCAAACTCAACTTTGTTTTGCTTTTCAGTTTATTAGGTATGGTCTTTATGCTTCTCTGTCTTAGAAATTCTCTGAAATATTTGGTTTTCCAAAATATTTGGATTCTCTGGGAACAGAGTTCTGTATTGTGTCATTTAATTACACACATATACACTTATATACAGATTGGAGGACCAGGCAAATTGTAACTTTCTTTCTTTTTTAAAAATACTTTTGGGGCTGGAGAGATGGCTCATTGGTTAAGAGTATTGTGTGCTCTTCCAGAGGTCCTGAGTTCAATTCCCAGTAACCACATGGTGGCTCACAACCATCTACACTAGGATGTGATGCCCTCTTCTGGCATACAGGTTATACATACCGATAGAGCACTCATATATGTAAAATTAAAGAAATATATATCTTCATTGACCCTGGTGGCAGCGGCGGCACCACCACATATCTTTAATCCCAGCACTTGGGAGGGGAGGTAGAGGTAGGCAGATCTCTGTGAGTTTGGGGCTAGCCTGGTCTACAGAGTAATTTCCAGGACAGCCAGAGCTACACAGTGAAACCCTCTTTTGAGAGAAAAAAAAAAAATCAATTAAAAATGACTGCATCTTATTTATTGTTTGTATGTGTGAACAGGTGTGAAGGTCAGATGATAACTTGTGGAAGTTGGTTTTCTCCTTCTACCATATGGATCCCAGTGGATCAACTTGTGCTTTTAATCTTGGTGGCAAGTATTCTCACCCTCTGAGCCATCTTGCCAGCCCGAAGGAATAGCCCAGGCTGGCTTTGAGCTTGTGGTCCTCCTGCCTCTGCTTCTGCCTCCTTAGCTTATCCTACCTATGTGCACTACCACAACTGGCTGAACTTTGTATTGTCTCCATAGTTCTCCATTTTCAGGATGCTGTATAGTTGGTGTCATGGTTTGACTATGAAGTATCTTCTGTAGGCTTATATTTTGAAAACTGGCATTGTTCCTAGCTCCTTTCTGTATCTGCCTGCTTCCTGGTTGTCGTTGGTGGTGGTAGTGGTAGTGGTTGTGTGTGTGTGTGTGTGTGTGTGTGTGTGTGTGTGTTTTGTTGTTTGAGACTGAGTCTCACTGTATAGCCCTGGCTGGCCTGTATCTCTCTGTGTAGACCAGACTGGCCTTGAACTCACAAAGGTTTGCCTGTCTCTGCCTCCCAAGTGCTGTGTCACCATGCCTAGAGGAGGATTGTAAGGTTGGTTTAATTACATTATTTATTTATTGAGTGTATGGGGTGGGCAGGTACATCCTGTGGTACATATATGGAGATCAGAGACAAGCTATAGACGTCCATTCTTTTCTGTCATGTGGTCTCAAATATTGAATTCTGGTGTCAGGCTTGGCAAGCAAGCACTTTTACCTGCTGAGTCATCTTGCTGGTCCCTCATTCTGTTTTCCTTACAGTAACTACGACTTGTTTCCATTTATTCCTTTAGAATAGTTGTGAACAGTTTCATTCTTTACTACACAGAGTATATTAGCTTCCATTGAATAACTCTAGGGAAGTCTTTCATCAAGTCTTACAGTTCCAACACTGTTCAGAAGCCCAAAGTAAAGGAAATCTTAATTGTGAGCCTCTTGTAAAATAAAAAAGCAGAGTTCCTACTTCTAATGTATAATGGAATAAACATTATTCCTAAAGGGTAAATGTATGTATAACAAAAAAGATCAGCCCAAAGAAAGACTGAAACTCAGCAGGGCAGACACCAGATTATGCAGCTCCCTGTCTGGTATTTGAAGCTGTGATGCTCCAGTAGGCTTGGGTAGCATCATTTTTTCCAGATCTGCTGCCTAGGGGATATATGGTCTTTCCAATGAGCCTACATTTCTTGGTGTCTTTAATTTTCCTTGTTGAACTTAACACATTTCCGGCATCACTAGTATCTTAGGTTCTCCATTGCACCTTTGGTTTCCTCTTCACAGATACTTAGGATATCTTAGGATATCTACTTGGGATATTAGTCTACTTAGGATATTAGTCTACTTAGGATATCTCCGCAGGGAATTTGATTGTGCTATAGTTTTCCTGGCCTGTCTTTCTGGAACCTTGGCTTATTAAGCCTCCAAGACCATTTTGGAGACACCAGCTCCCTGACCCTGATGGATCACAGCTCTGGGGGTTATTAACGTCTTGCTTAGGTGAAAGCATATTTCCCTGGAAGGTTATCTGTGTGTCTGTATTCTTAGTTCATGCATTTCCGTTTTCAAATGAATTTATACTTTTACAAGTTGGAGGCCTTGATAAATGGTCTTCAACTCAAGGCATCTTTCCTGTTGTCCCCATAGGAAGTGTGTGGTTTTTCCTTAATGGTGCCAGTCTCATAACAAATATATCTGATTTGTCCATAATACTCTCTTTTTCATTATTTTAAACAGGTTCATGTTCTTTTCCTGACTAAGCTACTCATTTTCTACATCTTTTCCACTTTCTGATTTAAATTCTTGGCATAATCTTTACAAAGTAAGCATACTGAGCAGTAACCTTGCCACAGACTAAATGTATGCTGTCTTGAAATTTCTTCCATCAAACGTAGTTAATTATTTTAAAATTCACCCTCACTAAAAATTTCAAAACACAGGTAGAATGCCTTTGGCTTTTGTCAGAGTGTAGAGTGACTGGCCTCTAGTCTAATTCTCTATAGAGCCCTTATTCTCTGAAGCTGCATGAGCATAGCCTCTACTGCTGATTCTTTTATTAGCACTTTGGTATCAGTGTGTTGCTCACTAACCTCTGCCTCTTAACAGTCTAGGGCTTCCCTAACCCATAGCTCAAAATTCCACTTTCCTCTGGCAAAGCAGTTCTAAGGCCACAGAACAAAGTCAGCGTATTGCAACAACAGCCCTCCCTCTTAATATGGATTTTTTATGAGTTTCTTCCCCCCCCCCTTTTTTTTTAAGCCAGTTTCTCTTTGTAGCTTTGGCTGTCCTGGAACTTACTCTGTAAGTCAGGCTGGCCTGCTTCTGCCCCCCTGAGTTGTGGGATCAAAGGCAGTGCAGCACCTGTATTAGTTACTATTCTTGTTGCTATGACCAATTTCCTGTCACTCATCAACTCAAGGGAGGAAGGATTTGTTTTGGCTCATGTTCTGAGAGATGCAGTCTGTTGTGGAAAAGAAGACCCCATGGCAGAAGGACCATGCAGTAGCTTGCTCATAGCTAGGTGGATGAGGAAACATCCACATGTTGTTGTTGTTTGAAACAAGGCTTTTCTACGTAGCCCATGCTGTCCTCAAACTCATGAGTCTTCTACTTTTACCTCCTGAGTGCTGGGATCATTCTGGGAACCACCGCATTGGATACTAGTGTGTCTGTCATTTTTTACTGCGTCATTGCATTGATGCTTAAAAGTTTTGGACTATGGAGCATTTTTCTGGTTAGGAATGCTCAACCTATATTTTGAAATCCTTCCTAGTTATACTAATATCCAGTGTTAGTGGAGAACCATTTAGCCAAAATATTTGTAGAGTGCTAGGGCCTGTGCCTGCTTGCAAGTCCTCTAAGCTCTGTCCCCGCCCAAGTGACCCACTTAATTACTTAGAATCAGGGTCCCACGTGTGTTTATTTTTTATTAAAAATACTTTGTAGGGGGCTGGCGAGAAGGCTTAGCAGTTAACAGCACTGGCTGCTCTTGCCGAGGGTAGGGTTCAATTCCCAGCATTCAGGTGGCAGCCTGCAACCATCTGTAAGTCTAGACCTAGGGGATCTGATGCCTCTTCTGTTTTGTTCTCAGGCACCAAGCATGCACATGATACTGGACACACGTGTAGGCAAAACACCATACACATAAGATAGATAAAAAAACAATAAACCGCTTTGTGTTTTCAGAATACAACATGCATAATCAACAAGGGAATAATAAAATTCTTGATTTTTATTAATAGTTACAAAGTTGGCCAGGTGTGGTGGCACATACTAATCCCAGCACTTGGGAGGCAGAGGCAGGTAGATCACTGAGTTGAAGGTTAGCCTGGTCTACAGGCAGTAGCCCAGGCTACACAGAGAAAAAAATGTTGTAAACATCATGATACTTCATTCCCTAAAAAGTTTGGAATTACAGGTGGGCCACCACACCCACCAAATATTTATGTGGGTTCTGGGGATCTGAACTCTTGACATGTGCTTTAACTGCTGAACCATCTTCCCAGCCCTGTTTTATTCTTTAAAGGGCATTCTAAGCCTAATGAAAAGCTGGCATTTAACCAGTGGAGAAATATCATATTAAAAGCTTAGCAAAAATGTTTTTAAGAAGGGCTTTGAATGTGTTAGTATATTTTCTTTAGAGTGCCAAAGTATATGGCTCAGCTAATTTTTAGTCTAGTTATTAAAAATGTTAGGATGTTCATTTGATACAAATTAAAAAAAATCAAAGCAATTTAAATAATTTTACCTCAGTCAAATTCTAAATTTATATTTCGATAGTCCCCAGGAGAATGGAATAGTTTATGTAAACTTTACTTTTTTAAAGAAGTGTGCTTCTGCTTCTGTTGCTCTTTCCAAAAAAACGGGAGGGGGACTTTAATTATGTTATTTCTAAAATAGTTGTCACGATAACTAGTGATGAACAGTTTTAAAATTAAGCAATAAATGGTTCAACAGCAGTAACTACACTGTAATAATTGGAAACTAAATGCTGTTTTTGGATGGTTTTTCTTGTATTTAATATATTTATTTCAAAATACTATTAGAGCTTGCTCCTATAATTTAAATCTTAGCAGGTTTCATTGGTAAAAGTTTATTATTCATAGATAATCCAGAGCATAAGAGTCTTTCTTTGGAAGCTGGGCGATGGTGGCACACACCTTTAAACCTAGCACTTGGGAGGCAGAGGCTGGAGGATCTCTGTGAGTTCAGGGCTAGCCTAGTCTACAGAGCAAGTGTTAGGACAGCCATGGCTATACAGAAAGACTCTGTCTCCAGAGATAGAGAGGAACAAAACAAAACAAAACCGAAAAAGAAAAAGTTTCTTAGGGAAGATGTTAAATCTGTTGCTGGGTTAACTGATGTTACCATTGAAAAGCTAGGAAGGGGGGCTTAGTGGGTAAGAGTGCTTGCTGGAAAGCAAGGTGATCTGAGTTAAAATCCCCAGCACTTGGGCTGGAGAGATGGCTCAGAGGTTAGAGCACTGGCTGCTCTTCCAGAGGTCCTGAGTTCAATTTGTAGCAACCACATGGTAGCTCATGACCATCTGTAATGAGATCTGGTACCCTCTCCTGATGTGGAGGCAAACATGCAGGCAGAACAGTGTATACATAATAAATAAATAAACAAACAAACAAATAAATAAATAAATAAATAAATCTTAAAAAATAATCCCCAGCACTCATGTAAAAGGTGGCCAAGGTCGGGCATACCTGTAACAACAGTTTATTGGGTGGAGACAGGTGGATCCCAGGAGCTTGACAGCCAGCCAGTTTAGTTGAGGTGGTAAGCTTCAGGTTCATTTAGAGAGCCTGGCTTAAAAAGTAAGATGGAGAGATCTGGAAAGATGGTTCAGCAGTTACCAGCTAATTTAAATTCCTCCTACGAAATAGAAAAAAACAAACAAAACTTGTGTTTGTTATTGAGGAATGATGGGTTAGTGATGAGAAAGCCAACCGATGTTTCTTTATAATTAGATATTCACTGTGTGTTGTTTATTTACATTAAAATAAGATTTCTTGTGGGTATATGCATGGACATAATGTGTATGTGTGTAGTACATGGGTGTGGAGGTGAGAGAACAGCTTTGTGGAGTCTGTTCTCTCCTCTACCTTGGGTCCCAGGGCTCAAACTTGGGTTGCCAGGATTGTACAAGCGCCTTTACCTACCGAGCCTTCTCAACAGTCCTTAATATTTTAAGTGATAAAATAGATTTTTTTGTGTTGCTTGCTTGTTTTCAGACACGGTGTCATTATGATACTCTGGCCCTGAACTCACAGAGATCCCACTTGCATCTGCCTCCTACCCTCAGCTAAGATAGCTTGTTTTTAATGTCCATTTCACATTTGAGTCTTTTTAAAAATTTATTAATTTTTTTCTTCTTATTAGTATTGATTACACTTTATATATTAATTTTTTAAATAAATTACAGTTTATTCACTTTGTATTCCAGCTGTAGCGCCCTCCCTCACCCCCTCCCTCACTTCCTCCTAGTCCCACCCTCTCTCCCATGCCCCTTCCCACATTTAAAAGTCTTAACATGTAATTATAAATAGTACCATAAAAAGATGTGAACTCAATTGATTCTCAGAAATGCTCACAAATAATGGAAAATGTCATAGCTTTCTGTATAGTATTGGATATAATCAACACTATTTCCAGACTTTCTCTCTCTCTTTATCTCTTTTGTGACAGAATCTTGCTGGCCTCCATTTTACTGTCTTCTTGCCTTGGTCCCTGAGTCCTGGGAATTACAGATGTATCACTACACCTAGCTCGTTATTTAATTTAATTTATTTATTTTTAAAAATTATTTATTTTTATTTTATGTACGTTGGCGTTTTGACTACCTGTGAGAGGGTTTCAGATCCCTTGGAATTGGAGTTACAGAGAGTTGTGAGTTGCCATGTGGGTGCTGTGAATTGAACCCAGAACAGTAGCCAGTGCTCTTAACCACTAAGCCATCTCTCCAGCCTTCGTTATTTGTTTTTAAAGATTTATTTTATTATTTTAAATTATGTGTATGACTCTCCCACCTTCAGTCATAGGTTGTCAATAGCTCCTCTGCCTAGGGTGGTGCAAGGTGGGGGTTGCTTTTCCCCATTTATGGTGGAATTTTGGCTGGCTCAATCTTAGGTAGAAAACCACAGCAGTTGCAAGTTAGTGAGTGTAATAGCTGATAATACCATGTTTGGAAGTCAGCATTTCACAGTTCTCCCTATCCACCAGTTCTTACAGTCTTTCTGCCCCCTCCTTGGAGATATATTCTCTGAGCCTTGGATGGCCGTGGGAGTGGGGCGGTTGATAGATGATTCAGCCACAGCTGAGCACTCACAATTACTTAGGCTCCCCTCTATGACCAGTTATGATGAGTTTGTTTTCAAACAGCCCTTTTTTTTTTTTTTTTAATTCATGATCAGCTGTGAAAATAGAACGGAGACATTTAAGGTAGAAAAGTAAGTTTTTTTTGTTTTTTTGTTTTTGTCACACTTAAGAGAACCCACTCTTGACGTAATCCCAGCACTTGGAGAAGGAGAGGCAGGCGAATCTCTGTGAGTTCGAGGTCATCCTGGTCTACAAAGCTAGTCCAGGACAGCCAGGGCTACACAGAGGAACCCTGTCTCGAAAAATAAAAAGACAAAGCAAAAACAAAAAAATCAACAAAAAATTGTTTTTTGGGTAGGTGTTTTACATGTCTGTATCTTTTTCCTTTCTTTTGAAAACAAATGAAGCCACTGTGTAGTTTGTATAAATATGTGTATGTTTTAACTGGTTGCAGAGAACTTTGTAGGATGGAACTTTAAGTTATTTAACTTACCTCATCTCTATAGCATTTAGGTTTCATTTAAGATTTTTTAGTACGATAGCTTCTTAGTAGAGAGCTTTCCAAAATTATATGATTACATATAAGGAATAGATTCTTAGAAGTAGTGTTAATGGATGCTTCTAGAATATTAAATATCATGATATTGGTATGTACCCCAATATTTTGACGAAGTCTTTAGTGGGCTATCTGTCTTTTTATTGCTATCTTTCTCATGGAGTTAAGAGTTCAGAATCAGTATTTAGATTACGGTTTTAATATTTTAATGTAGGGAGATTGGCCTTGAATTTGCAATCTTCCTCACTCAGCCTCTGGAATAACTGTACCACCAGGCCAATCTGAGCAACTTAGTGAGAATCTGTCTTAAAATAAAAGTGGAAAGACAGGGCTAAAGAGATGACTCAAAGGTTAAGAGCACTTGCTGTTCTTGCAGAAGGTCTAGGTCTAGTTCCAGCACCTACATGACAGCTTATAATAGTCTGTACCTCAAGCTCCAGGTGATCCAACACCTAAGATTTATTTGTGAATTTGTATTTAATTATGTACATATATATGGTGTGTGTATGTGAGTACAGGTGCCGTTGGGGCCATTGGATCCCCCGGAGTCAGAGTTACAGGCAATTGTGAGCTGGAAAATGTGGGTTCTGGGAACTGAACTCAGGTACTCATAATCCCAGAGCCAACTGCCTAGCTAAAAACTACAAAATAAAAAAGAAAATAAATAGAGGGCTGGGTAGGCACACACTGAGTAGTAAAAAATGCTTCACTAACAGGTGTAAGACCTGAGATTCAGTCCTAGTACTACAAGGGAGTGTGTGTATGTGGTGGATGTAACTGTGGTAAAATAACCTAACAGAGGCAACTTAAGTGGAGAAATGGTTATTTTGGTACCCCCCCCCACTCTCTCTCTCTTTCACTCTCGTAGACAGGGTTTCAATGTGTAGCCCTGGCTGTCTTGGAACTCACTTGAATGCCAGCCTGGCCTTGAATTCAGAGATTGACCTGCCTCTGCCTCCCGAGTGCTGGGATTAGAGGTGTGTATCATCACTGCCCAGCTTGGCTTATGGGTTTGATAGTCTGTCATGGAAGGGAAGATGTGGTGGCTGGAGCAGTTTGGACAGTGGAAGTGGAAATGTGAGGCGGTTGGTTATGTGACATTGACACTCAGGAAGCAGAAAGCCCAGGTGGGAAGCAGAGCTGGTCCATTATCAGGTCTCGACTTCCGTGTCTCAGTAGTTCCAGCTAATGTACAACTTCCCCAAACATCTTTATTAGCTGAGAAACTTGCTCAGCCACATGCGCCCACGGTGTACATTACATTTGTACCACAGCAACATTATTAGAAATAGTACAAACCAAGCCAGAGTGTATCATTTGAAGAATAGCACTGTGCACGGTGTACCTTCAAATTGTACTTACATGGAGATATTTACCTATTATCTTTAGCTCACTCTAGTTTAACAAAAATGTCTCCAGGAGTCATTTATTCATAGAGGAGAGGCTCACTCAGACTTCATTTACTCCTAGTTTAGACAGTATTATAGGTGCTGGGTTTTTCTAGAACGCCTCATGGTGAGGGGAAACAAGTTAGAGGATAAGTATAGTGAGACAAGTCTAATCCTAGCACCTGAAAGGGGAAGACAGGAGGAGCAGGAGTTCAAGGTCACTTTTGATTTCAGATCAAGCCCCAGGTCAACCTGGGCCACATTTCAGGTAGGAAGGCTAAGGTTATAGGAAGTGAGAGCAGTTGTTTGTGCAAAAAAAAAAAAAAAAAAAAAAAAAAAAGACAACTTTGAGTTGTCTTCAAATTCTTGGGTTTAATTAATTATAACCAAAGAATATTCAGATCACCAGCATATTAAATCTCAGCACAGTAACTGGAATTATAATGCTGTGAGTATTGTTATTTTTGAAAGAAAATTATAGTAGTTATATTTTAGTGGAAGAGTTTGTTTATTCTCAAAACAAAGAGTGAGTTTTCATGGAGAAGTAAATAAAGTGTTTTTTTACCTTCAAAGCACTAGAACACTAGATTAAAAAAAAATTTTTTTTTTTTTGAGACAGGATTTCTCTGTGTTTTCCTGGTTGTCCTAGAACTCACTCTGTAGACCAGTCTGGCCTTGAACTCACAGAGATGTGCCTGCCTCTGCCTACCAAGTGCTGAGATTAAAGGCATGCACCACCACCCCTGGTTAAAAAAAAAAAAAAATTATAATAAAGAAAATTATGTGTGTTTTGCCTGCATGTATGTTGTGTACTTCTTGTGTGCTTAATGTCTGTGGAGGCCAGAAGAGAGTATTGGATCCGTGTAACAGGGGTTATAGACAGTTGTGGTATATCAGATGGGTGCTGAGAACTAAACCTGGGGCCTCTGTGAGACCAGCAAGTTCTCCTAACTAAACCGTGTGTTTTGTTTTTGAGACTGCATATTTCTGTGGAACGCTGGCTGTCCTGGAACTCACTGTGTAGACCAAGCAGGCCTAATAGTTAATGCATGTTGGGCGGCACTCTAGCAGTACACTACAGTTCTTTGCCCTTTTCAGTATAAATTTTGGCACAAGGTCTGGCCTCCAGCTTGTAGTCTTCTTCCCTCAGCCTCCCAGGCTTACAGTTCTGAGCCACATTGCTTGTCTATCTATGTTTTTATATCCTTTGTAAAAGATCTTCTTATTGGGGTCTTTGTTATTGTTGAAGTTAATAATGGTGTTGGTTCTTGAAAACAAACAAACAAAAAAAGATTATTGACACAGAAGTGGACAGACCTGACTGGGCAAAAGAAAACTGTACATTTGTGGCTGCAGGAACTCTTTGTAGTTGGCTTGCAGGATTTCTCTGAACATTCTGTAAATAATTTATACCCTGATGGCACTGCACAACCACAGTAATGGCACCTCTGGCTCCGGATGATATTAAGCACTTTAATAATTCATTGCTTATTGCAGCTGCTTCCCTGTAGCATGAGTGGAACAGGGGGGTCTACAACTCAGAACTGTAAAGCCTTCATTGAGACCTTTACATATCAGTCATCCCTTAATACTCTTATTTGTAGTGATAGAAAATGCAGGAAAGGTTGTTGGTTGTTAGGTATATTTTGGGGAAGTTGAAGGGAATAGTTGAGGCTTTCATTTTAATCATAGCAGTGCTTGTGATGCCTTACCAAACCTCAATCTTTCTGGTAGTTATTATTATTATTATTATGTGTATGTATATGGTTTGCATACGTGTGGGCATATGCGTCTGCATGTGTAGGTGCACTTGTGTGCACATCAGTCAGGAGGCCCAAGGTTGGTGGTGGGAGTGTTGTTTGAGCAAAGGTCTCTCACTTGAACCCAGAGCTCATCAAATCTGTTAGTCTGCCTATCCAGGTTGGTCCTTGGGATCCTGTCCCCACCTTCTGAGTGCTGGAATTTCAGGTGGGCTTCCAGGACCATGTGGCATTTATGTGGATATAGGAGATCCGAACTCTGGTCTTTACACTTTCATGACAAGCATCTTATCTACTGAGTCATCTCCCCAGGCCTCTGGTAGTTTTAACTCTTTATTTTTATTAATTACAGTTTATTCACTTTGTATCCCAACTGTAGCCCCCTCCCTTGTCCCCTTCCAATCCCACTCTCCCTCCCTCATCTCTTCCCATGCCCCCCCCTCCACTGATAGGGGAGGTCCTCCTCTCCTTCCACCTGACCCTAGCCTAACAGGTCTCATCAGGGCTGGCTGCATTGTTTTCCTCTGTGGCCTGGTAAGGCTGCTTCCTCTTCATGGGGAAGTGATCAAAGAGCCAGCCACTGAGTTCATGTCAGAGACAGGCCTAGTCTTAACTCTTGATTGCAGTTCCCAAGAGTGCTCCCAGGGATGCCACTCAGTGTTAATATAGACAGTCTTGAGCAAATAATTTCTTTTCTTTTTTTCTCTTTTTGGGACATCTGTAGTCCTAGTTGTCCTGGAGCTTTCTCTGTAGACTAGGCTAGCCTTGCACTCAGAGGTCTGCCTGTCTCTGCCTCTGGAGGGCTGGGATCAAAGGTGTGCACCACCACTGCCCTGCCCTAATAATTCTTTTAAATACTTTAAAAGATAGTTTTATGTCAGTACCATAACTTAAACAACAATGACAATGATTAGTTTTATCTTGGTGTAAAGTAAGCTCTTAAATGAAAGTGGCTAACATTTACTGATGAGCAGGCATGAATCTAGCTGAGAACAAATAGTTCTGCTGTGATAGAGACATCATCCAAACCTGAGTGTACTTGCCAATTGCCTGTGGCAGCACAGTGAGATAAATTGATCTACAGTGTTTCTCCAGTGTGCCTCTATTGCTAGCCATATTGTAACATACAGTAGGACTCCTGGGCAAACAGCTTGTGTGGGCTAGATTCCACAGAAATCATGCAGGTGAATTTTAAAAGACTGTTTGACAGTTTAAACTCATGAGATGAACTTCAGTGAAATTTCCACTCTAATGAACTACTTGCAAGAGATGGGATAGAATTTTTTTAATAAATAGCTTCTCAACTTTTAGTTTTGTGACTTTGAATTAGCAAGTTATTAGTTTGTATGCTTGTTTTTACATAGAAGCAAAGTGAGGATGCTAAATGTATCTGCCTTGTAGTTATGTGCTAATTTAGCTAACACTACACAGAAGAATGCCTGTGACTTAATAAATACTAAGCCAGAACTGTCACGATCATCAACATAAATTGGTAAGATTTATTACCTTCTTAGTGCTGAGATTACAGACAATTCAGCACCATGCCTGACTTACAATTCACATTTAGGGCCTGTGTGATAGCTTAGAGATTAAGAGCACACACTACTCCTGAAGAGAGGACTCTTGCAGAGGAAAACATGGATGCGTATGACCTGCCTCCAGAGGATCTGATGCCTTTGGCCTCCATAGGCATATTTACTCCCAAGCACATACCCACATATGAACATAATTGAAAAAAATACATCTTTTTTGTCCAGCTACTTATGTATTTATAATTTTGAGACAGGGTCTTATTATGTAGCTCTGGGTGGTTGGGAACTCATATGTAGACCATGCTGGCCTAAAGGTCTGCCTGCCTCTGCCCCCTTGTGCTGGGATTAAAGGTGTGTATCACACACCTGGCTAAACTAAATCTTTAAATTTTTTTTTACCTTTAGTAAAATTTTTTTTACCTTTGCTTTTAGTTTTGTACTTCTTCTCTTTCTTGGGCACACTAGAGAGTGCCTTGGGCTTGGCCCTTCTACCACTGAGATGTATCTATCTATCTATCTATCTATCCCCTGTTTGTTTTATTTTTCTCTGAGGTGTAGTTTCTACCACTAAGCTCAATATATTTATCCTCTTTCAGGGATTTGAGTCATAACCGGTTGTCTAACTGGAACATCAGCTTGGAATCACAGACATTACAAGAAGTGTAAGTTATTTCTGTTCATCCAATATTAAAGTCTTTGAAGTAACCTAATTATGAACCTGAGTATTTTGGTGTGTATTTGTATGTTTGTGTACTTGTGCACTTGTACATGCTTGTGGAGTCCAGACATCAACATTATGTGTTTTTAAGTTATTGTTTGTGAATTTCACATATTTTGATCATACTCTTTCCCTTCCCCCAGTTAATTCCTCCCAGATCATCACATACCTCCCTATCTTTCCAACTTCATGTTTTCTCTCTCTCTCCCCCTCTCTCTTGTTTTTGAAAAATGGTCTCACTGTGTAGCCCTCAGTGGACTGGAATTCACTTTATAGATCAGGATGGCCTCGAACTCATAAAAATCCACTTGCCTCTGCCAGCAAGCCTTCCCTGGAGTGTGATTGATATACACAGAATTACTCTGTTGAAGAAACTGATTTCCTCCAGCAGTTACCAGCTGTAAATAGGTTTTTGTCTTGGATTGGGACTTTGTGCCCACTTCCCTTCGGGGTTTGGCTTGAGCTTGTGCAGGTCTTATGCAGACTGTCATAGTCTTTGTGAGTTCATATGTGCATTTGCCCTGCTGTGGCTAAGAAGACAGCTGTCTCCATGAAGTTAGCTATCACCCTTGGTTCTTAGGATCTTTCTGCTCCTTCTTTCTCATACATCCCTGATCCTTGATGGGAGGGGTGTGATAAAGATTTCCTGTTTAGGGCTGAGTATTCCAAAGTCTCTTACTCTCTGCATGTTGATCAGTTAATTAGCATTTACTTCAAGAAGCTTCTCTGATGAGAGTGGAGAGATGCACTGATCTATAGGTATACTA
This sequence comes from Psammomys obesus, assembly GCF_907164565.1. Classification (NCBI taxonomy): domain Eukaryota; kingdom Metazoa; phylum Chordata; class Mammalia; order Rodentia; family Muridae; genus Psammomys; species Psammomys obesus. Next base: position 5,243,236 of record NW_026585685.1, on the reverse strand, counting down.
ATATGTCATTAGGAGTCGTTTTATTGTTATTTTCATTTAGTAGAATAATAGTAGATTTCCCCTTGTGCCTATGACCTATCTAACCTGAGTTTCTTGGCCTTGTCTGCCTTGTTTTTTTGAGGCAACATCTTTCAACATGGACCTCATTGCTTCAGCTAGATTTACTAGTTATTGATCACCAGGAATCTGGCTAGCTACATTATTCCCACCTCAGTCCTGGGTGTACAGATGGGTACTGCTCTGTTCAGTTTTATTTTGGTTCTAGGGATCCAGACTTGAATCATCATGTTTGTTTTGCAAGTACTTTACTGCCTGGATCATTTATCCAGCCAGAATTTGGGAATATTTAATTTAGAGATGTGAAAAAATTGAAGGAAGGGCTGGAGAGATGGCTCAGTGGCTAAGAGCACTTGATGCTTTTCCAGAGGACCTGAGTTTCATACTCAACAACCAAGTGAGGCATCTCACAGCTATCCTACTGACCTACCACTGAGCAACCCACCCTCCTTTTTTTAAACATAATTTTAAAAATTAAAATATAATTGCATCACTCTTCACCCCCCCTTAAAAACTTTTTATTATTTTATGTGTATTATTATTTTATTATATGTGCCTGCATCATGGATGTCTGTCTGTGTACCACATACATGCAGGATACATAGAGGCCAGAACAGGAAGTCAGAAACCCTGGAACTGGAGTTAGAGATAGTTATGAATTGCCATATGGGTTCTGGGAATCAAACCTAGGTCTTTGGAAGAGCACCCAGTGCTTTTAACCCCGGAATCACTTCTTCAACCCCTCAGTCCCCTCTACCCCCTTTAGAAAAGATAGGATCTTGCTATGTAGCTTAGTCTGGTCTAGAATATACTGTGTAGGCCAGGCTAGTCAATGGACTTGTGCATCCTCCTACATCCATCTTCTAAGGCCTGGGGTTACTATCATGTGTCGTCATATGTGGCACAAGCCTTTGTAATACTGATTTTTCTTTCTTTTTCTTAATTTTTTGAGATAGAGTCTTTTTTATTATAGTCCAGGTTAGTTTTGAAGTTACATTCTCCTTCCTATTCCTCTCAAGTAATAGAACCACAGGTGTGCTAAAACCACATCCAGCATCTAATACTGATTTTAATGGTAGATCTTTACTCTGAAGTAGTACATTTCTAATTTCTTAGAGCTGGAGACGTTAAGCACACACACTGCTCTTACAGAGGACTTGAGTTTGGTTTGCAGCACTCACATTGGGTGACCCACTACTGCCTGTATCTCAGGCTTCAGGGGAATCTGATGCCACTGGTTTCTGAAGGCACTTGCACTTACGGGTACAATCCTCCTTCCCTCAAATAATTAGAAGTAATAAAAATCTGTAAAAAGAAAGAAGTCCAATTTCTCAGAAACCACAATTTCATGTTAGTCTAACTCATCCTGAGTCATAGGCCTTTTAAATTTGGATATACTAGCATATTAGCCAAAAACCAAAGTTCAAGATGTAATTTCTATCATTAAACTTTCAAAACTGTTTTCTTTTTTTGCTTAGGAAAATGAATTACAATGAGCTAACAGAGATCCCATATTTTGGCGAACCAACACCTAATATTACTCTACTTTCATTGTAAGTTAAGATTTTAGATCTTTTATTTAATAAGAATTGTATGTGTATATATTTATATGCGTGTGTATTACATATATGTATTATATATAGGTGTGTGTGTGTGTGTGTATTATATACATAAATGTAGAAACCCCCGTTTTGGAGAACCAACACTTGCTATCACTCTGCCGACAATATAACATATAACTGTAATATAACAGTATGTGTTGTTTGTTTTTCAAGTACCTATTTATTCTGTTGATCCTAATTATATAGTATCTTTGTGGCCTGGGATAGGTCACTGACAATAACTTCAGTATAATCCTTTTTTGTAGGGTCCATAATTTAATACCAGAAATAAATGCAGAAGCATTCCAGCTTTACACTGCTCTCGAGAGTTTAGACCTCAGTTCCAATATAATATCCGAAATCAAGACATCTTCATTTCCTCGAATGTCACTGAAATATTTGTAAGTAAAATAGAGACCTAGATTCACTCAGTTGGTTGGAAGAACAGTTTATTGAGGAAACTGCAAGGGAACAGTGGGCTGAGTGATAACTTGTGTGCCTGCTTCCTGGATTTACTTTAAAGTGCATTTCTGTCATTTATTGGTAACCATATTCCCTCAAATGTCTGTTGTTTATTGTAATTTTGATATGCATATAAAACAAGCTTAGTTTTGTGCTTTTGGAGTTACTTATTCCACTACTTCATCCCAAAAGAACGAGTGCTCTGTTGGCAGAACAGATTGCTGGATATTGAGAGCAAGCTTGAGATTTAGTTTCTAACATTTCTTTAGTTGTTTATTATTGTTCTCTGGATGATGTACTATGCAGATCCTACAGAGTGTGGTGGTCAGAGGACAACTCTGGACTTTTTTTTTCTTCTATCTTTTTCTTTCTTTTCTTTTAGTTTTTGAAGGCAGGGTTTCTCTGTGTAATCCTGGCTGTCCTGGAACTCACATTCCAATCTAGCCTTGAACTCAGAGACTTACATGCCTTTACCATTAAAGGCATGCACCACTGCGTGCCCCCCTCCCCCCACCTTTTCTTCCATATTTAGGTAAAATTCAGGTTAAGCTTGTTTGGCAAGTGCTTTTACTTGCTAACCCATCTTATAATGGTGCATATGTACACACACACACACACACACACACACACACACACACACACACACAGTATCAGTAAAGATTCTTTTTTGGTTCATAAGCATGATGATTGCTTTTGACGTGACATGCGCCTCCCATGAGCCTTGTTACACCTTGTCGCATGACTTTCGTCTGATATGGGGGGAAAAGCCATCAGCTCAAGATTTAGTTTGAGAGTTTTTCATTTTGGTACTGGGAACCAAATCCAGGACTTTGTCATGCTAGGCAGTGGCTGTGCTATGAGCCACACCTCCAGTCCTAGTCAGCAATTTTGTAAAAAGTAAATGGGAATGATTTGTTACTGTTTGTTAAACAGTAGCTTACCTTGTATAATGATGACAGCATGTATGCCAGTTTCTAAAGTATATTCATACACACTACTTTGTAACATTCTAAATGAAGTAGAAGCCATCCTTTTATCCCACCTTGTTTTTTTTCTTTTTCTTTTCTTTGTTATTTTCTCTTTTGTTGTTGTTGTTTGTTTTGTTTTCCTTTTTGTTTGTTTTGAGACAGGGTTTCACTTTGTAGTCCTGGCTGGTTTGGAACTCAGTAGGTAGAACAGGCTGGCCCCAAACTCATAGAGATCCACCTGCCTCTATCTTCTAAGTGTAAGAATTAAATTTAAGGGTGTGCTCCAAAAAGTCCCACCTTCCTCTTGTTTTTAGATGGTAGGGTTCAAAACTAGGACTTTGTCATATCCTAGGCAAAGACTTTATCACTGAGCTATACTTCTAGCTCTTACATAATTAATTTTGTAGATGAAGGGAGAAAACAGTTAAGTGATTTGTGAAATAAATAGCAGTTGAGGGGCTGAGGAGATTGCTCAGTGGGTACAAGTGCTTGGCTCTGTAAGCACAAGGACCTGAGTTCAAATCCCAAACACCCATATACAGGCGTGGTTGCGTGTGTCTGTAACTCTCGCGTTGGGGGTAATGAAGGGCAGATCCCGAGAGTTCAGTGGCCAGTCAGCCTAACCAAAATGATGGACTTACAGTTCTATGAGAGACTGAGCTCTTTGTTCTGTGAGAAATCCTGACTCAAGGCAATAAATCAGAGAATGATAGAGGTAGCTCTCCCTTCCCCCATCCTGCTCTGGCCTCTATACCCACACATACATACTCACCTGGACAACGTATACACTTGCACACAAAAGAGTGCAGGGAATCTTTTGAAGAAGGGGGAGATAGAAAGACCTAGAGGGGCCAGGAGCTCCACAAGGAGAGCAACAGAACCAATATATCCGGGCCCAGTGGTCTTTTCTGAGACTGATACTCCAACCAAGGACCATGCATGCAGATAACTTAGAACTCCTACACAGATGTGGCCAATGGCAGCTCAGTCTCCAAGTGGGTTTCTTAGTAAGGGAAACAGTGGCTGTCTCTGACATAAACTCAGTGGCTGGCTCTTTGATCACCTACTCCTGAGGGGGAAATGGGAGAGGAGGGTAGCCTTACCAGGCCACAGAGGAAGACAATGCAGCCAATCCTGATGAGACCTGATAGGCTAGGGTCAGTAGACCTGGGGAGGGGCATGGGAGGAGAAGAGGATTGGGAGGGGACGAGGGAGAGGGCTACAAAGTGAATAAATTGTAATAAATAAATAAATAAATTAAAAAAACTAAACCAAACAAAAAATATTTTTTTGGTTCATAAGCATGATGATTGCTTTTTACATGACATGTGAGATATCTCTCACGAACCTTGTTACAGTCTTGGCACATGACTTTTGTCTGATGTGAAAAAAAAGCTTGACTTGAGGTGGGAGTTAGAAATAGCAGTTTGTTGTGGGCTATTAATATTTATCATTGATGTAACTTTTAGTTAAACAGCGGTTGTTCCTAAACCAGCTATATACCCAAATTACCACACAGAAACTAGGATGTATTTAGTTAACGTAGAGCATAATGCTGAGCAATGATTACTCCATCTTAAACCTCCAAGCCCGCATAGAACCTTCCATTCAGATTTTACCCATTATACTTGCTTTTAGTCATATCTTAGGTCTGGTTCATCTCTCCTTATGGTTCCAAAACCTCTCCTGCTGATCTCTGCTCTCTTACTTTCACTAGCTTCTTTCACTTCCCTCTGGACCAGGATGTCCCACCCTATCTCTCCATTGCACAGCATTGGCTGGTTGTTTTATTGACAATACAGAGAACAAATTGGTGGCATGTTTACGCAAACTTGATGCTTAGAATAAACATCACAATGCAATGTCCAAATTGAAACCAGATAGTGGGGTAGAGAAATCATCATTTGAATGAACAAGGGTAAATTGTATACATTCCACAAGATACTATACCAACAGCAGTTGAATAATTTGTCAAACATTTATAGTTAAGTGATAGAATTGGAGCCAGACTTACAGACTTTGGGTTATCACTATTTCTGTTCTTTTGCTGGTACCTTGTCTTTTTAGGAATTTGAGTAATAACAGAATAACCACCTTGGAGGCTGGCTGCTTTGACAACTTATCAGGTTCTTTATTAGTGGTAAAATTAAACCGGAACCGAATTAGCATGATTCCACCTAAAGTCTTCAAGTTGCCTCATCTCCAATTCTTGTGAGTAATAAAATTGATGGATTATAAGAAGACAAGTTTTCCTTTACAGCATTTTTTCTTTTAAATTACTGTTAGAGTTATTCAGCCAACTTTCTAATTGTACAATTTTTTGTTTAAGGGAACTAAAAAGAAACAGGATTAAAATTGTAGAAGGCCTTACTTTCCAAGGGCTTGATTCCTTACGCTCATTGAAAATGCAACGGAATGGGATTAGCAAACTCAAAGATGGAGCATTTTTTGGCTTAAATAATATGGAAGAATTGTAAGTATCAGAAGAGGGGATAGTTGTGAGGACTCTTTCTGGGGCTTTTAATGCCAGAACAGTGAAGAGGCAGTTGCTTATGTAACAGAGATACATGAATGGTTTTTCTGATGGGAGGTAAAATGCACAAACAACCTCCACTTTCTTCTGCCCTTCCTCCTCCTCTTTTCCTACATTGAACCCAAGGCCTTACACATGCTGCATCCCTTGCCTTCATACAGACTTGAAGTTTTTTTAGTTAACTGGTATTTTTGTTTTCATTCTTAAGCTTTTCAATATAAAAAGAAATTATTTTATATTGTTTTGACTTGAAATTACCAGAATTTATCTGGATCAAGAATCCTGTACCACTTGATCTGTTGGTTTTGTAGATATTTAGTTCCTTTAGGGCTAAATCTACGTTTCTTGGGTCACTAGAGTTCAAAAGGTGTCTGAGAGTTTAATGGAGATTTAACACTGTGCTTGATATTGAATGTGCCTTGTTTGGAGTTACTCGCTTCTCTCTATAATTGTACAGAGAACTGGAACATAATAACCTTACAGGAGTGAACAAGGGGTGGCTCTATGGCTTACGAATGTTACAGCAGCTGTATATGAGCCAGAATGCTATTGAAAGAATCAGCCCCGATGCATGGGAGTTCTGCCAGAGACTATCGGAACTGTAAGTGTTGAATGGTGGTGCTTCATGGGAGGGTGTGTTTGGAAGAAATTATTCTCATGGTAGTTGTGAGATCTGGCTTCCCTATTTCCTCAGGTTTTGTTAGAACACTGAATTTAGTGTGTCAGTGGAGTAAAATTTGTAGGTGGAATAAATACAATAATTTCTGACTTTCAATTTTTTTAATTTTTTTAGGGATTTGTCCTATAACCAGCTGACTCGCCTTGATGAATCAGCCTTTGTGGGGCTGAGCTTACTGGAGAGATTGAATTTAGGGGACAATAGAGTCACTCATATTGCTGATGGTGTATTTAGGTTTCTTTCTAATCTTCAGACATTGTAAGTTTTAGTTTTTAAGTCTTCTTTAGAATGAAATTAAGCAAATGAATGAAAATAACTAATCAATATGAATATATGTATATGTTAGTATTTTGTGTTTCTTTTGTTCTCTATCCCATATATAAATCTTAAAGCAGTTTATACTTTAGTTTGATCTAATCTCACAACAGCAAAGTTAGCAGTGTCAGAATGCAGCCATGTGCTTGTTATCATGATGGATAGTGTGTCAGAACTATTGGCTTTTGTCTGGAAGGATGTAGGTATATAGTGGTGGCAGTTCTGTTCACTGTTAGTAGTTTGCTGCATGACTTTGGTTTGTGTGTGCGTGCGTGCATGCGTGTGTGTGCATGTGCCCGTGGTTTTTGGGTCCTTGGGGCTAGTGCTAGACACTAAAACTTTAGTATACTAGGCCAGCACTTTATGACTGAGCTCTATCTTCATGGCTTTGCCCAAAAGAAACTAACTTCATTTTTCCTTTGCATTTTTGGAGATAATATCTCACTATGTAGCTTAGGTTGGACTTGAACTCTTAGCTATGCCTTCTAGGTGCAGGGATTATAGGCATGTACCAGCATGCCTGGCTAAATGGTGTGTGTGTCTGTGCCTGTGTGCACACAAGTGTGTGTGCAGTGGTGCTGCTGCTAATTGATTATTGGCCTTGTTCAGTGGAGCACTCTCCTAGCATACACAAGACCAGTAGTCAACACCAGCACCACCGATGAACTTCCTTAAGATTGCTTTCAGGAGTCTGGCTTGGGTACCAGTGGCCGTAAGACTTCAGGAACTCTCTCTCCTCTCCTCCATCAACTATTAACTATGTATAAACCCTCAGTGAGGTATAGGGCCTAGTCAGCTTCTTCTTCCTCCATTACAGGCTGGGTCTCATGTTACATAGGTAATTATAGCTTCTGGGAGTTGAAGATGGTTATGCCATGTCATATGAGATAGCTTTAGGAAGCAAAAGTGATTAAATACTTCTAATATAGCTAGTATTTCATCAGCACATGATGTATACAAGTATACTTTTCTCTGACAATGGGATAGTGGATTTTTTCTATGTTAATCTCTTTCTAAACTTGATTGATTGATTGATTGATTGCAATTTATTCACTTTGTATCCTCCTCCCTCATCTCCCTCTTCTCCCGCTATACCCTTTCTCTAATCCACTGATAGGGAAGGGCTACATCTGTGCAGGGGTTCTAGGTTATCTCCATGCAATTTATTCACTTTGAATCCCCACTGCAGCCTCCTCCCTCTTCTCCTCCCAGTCCCACCCACCCTCTCACTTCTCCCCCTATGCCCTTTCCCTAGTCCCCTGATAGGGGAGGACTCCTTCCTTTCCATCTGACCCTAGCCTATCAGGTCTCATCAGGACTGGCTGCATTGTCTTCCTCTGTGGCCTGGTAAGGCTGTTCCCTCCTCAGGGGGAGGTGATCAAAGAGCTGGCCACTGAGTTCATGTCAGAGACAACCTTTTTACCCCTTACTAGGGAACCCACTTGGAAATTGAGTAGCCTATGGGCCTCCTCTGAGCAGAGGGTCTAGGTCCTCTCGATGCATGGTCCTTGGGTGGAGTATCAGTCTCTGGAGGACCCCTGGGCCCGGGCTTTTTGGCTCTGTTCTCATTGTGGAGTTCCTGTCCCTCCAGGTCTTCTATCTCCCTCTTCTTCCATAAGGTTTCCTGCACTCTGCCCAAAGTTTGGTTATGAATCTCAGTATCTCCTTCGATAACCAGGTGGGTAGAGTCTTTCAGAGGTCCTCTGTGAAAGGTTCCTGTCCTGTTCCTTTTTTTTTTTCCTACTTCTGATGTCTATCCTGTCTGCCCTCTGAATGAGTTTTCAGCCTCTTCCCTAGGGTCCTCCTTGTTGTTTAGCTTCTTTAGGACTTTCTGCTTCTGGGTTACCTCACTCCCCAGCTATACCATTCCTGGGCATTTACCCAAAAGATGCCCCACCATTCAATAAGGACAGTTGCTCAACTAAGTTCATAGCAGCTTTATTCGTAATAGCCAGAATCTGGGAACAACCTAGATGTCCCTCAGTGGAGGAATGGATACAGAAAGTGTGGTACATTTACGTAATAGAATACTACTCAGCAATCAAAAACAAGGAAATCATGATTTGCATGCAGATGGTGGGAACTTGAAAAGATCATCCTGAGTGTGAAGTAGTAGGTTTTAAAAGATGATACTTTTAAAGAAAAACGCACTGACTGCTCTAGCATGTGGTCATACAATTTTTGCTTTCCAAGGGGAATGCTTAATTGCTCTTGGCTATGAAGCTCTGTGTTGGTATTTCTGTTTGAGCAAATAAGTTTAAGGGCCCAGAGGGAGTCTTGAAGCATCCAGGAATCCCATGAGTCTAAAATTACATTTTCTTTTTTTTTTTTTTCATTTACATTATTTTATTTGGAAATGTTTATAACAGTACAGTGAAACTAAATTCCAGAGACAATGGATGTCATTTCTTTAGGCATCATCAATTTATTATAAAAAGGAGGCAATGAAATTATTTACATGATGAAATAGTTCAGAACATTGGTGGAATGGGCAGCTTCATGTGACACCATTTCAATAGTGATTTCAGTCCACATACTTTCCAAGAATGTCACCATCTCTAAATAAGAAATAATCCTTGTCATCTAGAACTACTTTGGTGCCTCCATACTCTGGGAGAACTTTGTCTCCAACCTTCACACTGACTGGTTGAATCTCTCTGCCCTTTCCTTTTGCGAAAAGTTACATTTTCAAGCTGTATCTATCACCCTTATTTGAAATCCTCCCTTTTGTAGGGCCTTGCCTACAATTTTTAATAGACTAGTACAATTAGATAAGGCTAACTAGGAAGATTAGTAATCTTAGGAGGTTGCTTAGTTTGCTAACCTATGTCTATATTAATAATTAATTAATTAATAAAAATTTGAGGCTGGGTCTCTATGAAGTTCTGACTGTCCTGGAGCTCACTATGTAGATCAGGCTGTTTTGAACTCATAGAGATCTGCCTGCCTTTGCCTCCCAAGTGCTGGGACTAGCCCAGCTGCTTAGTTAATTTATTAAATTTTCGGTGTTTATCACAAATACTCCTTTAAACCCCAGAACTGAGTCTTCATCATCAATCACTGTTAAAATAAAGTTTAAAAGCACTATGTGTCCCTTCATGCTGCCATATCAGGATACTTCCTAGTAGTTTGGTGGACATACTGGCTAATAATCTTTTTCTCCCTGACACTTTCAGAGATTTGAGAAACAATGAAATTTCATGGGCCATAGAAGACGCTAGTGAAGCCTTTGTTGGACTCAAAAGCCTCACTAAATTGTATGTATTTGTGATGTTTGCGTGTATCTCATGTCTTTTCAAGGAGTGTTGTAAATGTTATTGGAAAATGTTTATTTTCTATGAACAGAAAATCTGAGCCTTCCCACTGTCTCCTAAAGGAAGGAGCTTTGTTTATCAAATAGTTTGTTGTTGTTTAGGCAGTTTATAATTTTTTATATTTTTTAATTAATTATTTATTTACTTCATATCCCAATCCTAGCTTCCCTTCCCTCTTTTCCTTCCTGTCCCTCCCTCACTTTCCCTCCCCCACATCTACCCCTCCTCTCCTCAAAAAAGGGGAGACCTTCCATGGATATCAACAAGGTTTGGCATACTAAGTTGCTGTCAGTCTAGGTGTATCTTCTATTGAAGGTAGACAAGACAGCCCAATTATAGGAAAGGGATCCAAAGGCAGGCGGTGTAGTCAGACATAGCCCCTGCTCCCATTTTAGGAGTCCCACATAATGATCAGCTGCACTACTGTTCCATATGTGTAGGGGGCCTGGGTCTGTCCCATGCATGCTCTTTAATTGGCAATGCATTCTATATGAGCCCCTATGGGCCAGCACTTTTTATTTATAAAGGATTCCTATGGAAATTTACCTTTCATCTAAATTACTTTCAGATTAGCGTTGTAAGAGATGGCTTGCAGTCACAGAATGTTCATACATGCGTCTCATTGTTCTTTGTTCTCTTTATTCCCCTCCTTACTGTCCTTCCACTTCCTCTATACTGCGGGTGGTTCCCTTATATTCAGGTAGATTCTTCTGCTCTGTTTTTTTTTTTTTTTTTTTTTTTTTTTATTAATTACAACTTATTCACTTTGTATCCCAGCTGTAGCCCCCTCCCTCATTCCCTTCCAATTCTACCCTCCCTCCCTCCTCTCCTCCCTTGCCCTTCCCTCAGTTCGCTGATAGGGGTGGTTCTCCTCCCCATCCATCTGACCCTAGGCTATAGGTCTCAATCAGGATTGGCTGCATTGTCTTCCTCTGTGGCCTGGTAAGGCTGCTCTCTTATGAGATATGCACCATTCTTTATCTCCCATCTCCTTTGGATCTCTTCCTCCCGTCAGGATCTCTTTTCTAGTTTTATCACACACACACACACACACACACACACACACCTGCGTGTTTGTAATTCTAACTCTAGGTACTGTATATGAGAGAAAATGTTTGGTTGCATCCATTTTTCTGCAAATGCTATAACTTCATTTTTCTTTATTGCTACATAAAATTTTATTGTATGTATGTGTTACCTTTTCTTTATCCTCTGTGTTTTAATGGACATCTAGGCTGGTCCCATTTCCTGGCTGTTGGAAGTAGTACAGCAGTAAGCATGGTTACGCAAGTATCTCTGGCATATTGACTTAGAGGCTTTCAGGGATACATCTACCAATAGTATAGCTGGGCCATATGGTAGTTCTGTTTTCAGTTTTTGGAGGAACTTCCATACTGATTTCCATAGTGCCTGGACAAGTTTACATCCTCAATCTAATGGAATTTAAATAAGTGACTGAATAGAATTTTCTGTTCAAGTAAGAGAAATGCCCTGAGAAAATGTAGTAGAGCAGGTGTATGTTTAATCATATGAGATATTTGGGGAATCAACCTAAATAATAAGGGAAATAGTCTCCCATGAAACATTTTAGATCTCCAATGAGAAGGAATTCTCCAAAGAGTCATATTTGTCTCAATCTGATCATCTTTTATTAAGGAGAGAAATGGGGACTTTAACCTCACTTTGCATTGGTCAGCTACCCAGTATTTCAGTGGCTAGGATGATTGTTAGAGGACTTCCATTGAGCTATGAGATCTCAGTAGAAGCTTTTATATTGTGCTTTGCGTTAATTAGTAATTCATAACTTTCTTAAAAATGCTTGCTTTCATTAAGCTATAATTCAGTGTGTATAATTTTTCCCTCAGTAATATCTGAGTAAAGCCATTAAAGGGACTAAAAGGATGGCTCAGAGGTTAAGAATGCTTTCTTCTCTTGCAGAGGACCTGGGTTTTGTTCTCAGCACCCATATTAAGTGACTCTTAAGCATCTTATACCTCAGGGGGTCTGAGGACTTCCTGGCTTCCAGAGGCACATCCCCCACATGCACATACCTCTCCCCCACATATACACACAGACACATAACGAAAAATAGTTTAAAGAGTGTGTTAACAATACCACATGTAAACATTTAACACAATTACACTTTGTGTAGGTAAATATTTAATGAATTTAATTTTATTTCAGAATCTTGCAAGGAAACCAGATTAAGTCAATTACACAGAAAGCATTCATTGGTCTTGAATCTCTTGAGTATCTGTAAGTATTTCATATATATTTACTCACTGTGTAATCTTTGTGAGGGGGGGGCAATGGTGGCTGCCTTTAATCCCAGTCCTCAGAAGACAAAGGCAGGCAAATCTTTTTGAGTTTGAAGCCAGCCTGGTCTATGTAGCCAGTTTAAGGCCAGCCAGAGTTGCATATTGAGACTGTCAGCAGGAGGTGTTCATGAACATGTATACATTACATACTTTCACTATAGAAATGGTTACTGATGTGTTTTTTTTTTTTTTTTATTTTAGAGATTTGAACAACAATGCTATAATGTCTGTCCAAGAAAATGCTTTTTCTCAGACTCATTTAAAGGAACTGTAAGTAATTTTTTTCTCTTTTAGTTGTTAGGACTCATTATATGTAATATATGGCATTTGTGTGCCTGGTGCCCATAGAGGCCAGAGGATCATCAGATCCTGTGGAACTGGAGTTACAGATGAGTGTAAACCGCTGTGTGGATGATGGGAATTGAACCTGGGTCTTTAGGAAGAGCAGACATTGTTCTTAACCTCTGAGACATCTCTCCAGCCCCTCTTTGTAGAGTAAAGAAGGCAATGCAGATGTTTTCAGAATCATGTCCTTCAAGCAAAAGGTAGAAACATGTTATCACTGAGTTGTTTTGAGTAGTGGTATCATCTAGAGATAACCCAGCCCTGAAGAGTAAGGAGTGTGTGCTAACGATTGTCATGTGTTTAAACTACTGAAATGTTCAGAAACTTTAAATGTTGCAGTAGAAAAGATAGTGTTTTATACTTTTTTTTCCACATATAATTTTTAAAGTAATTTAAAAAATATGTTTGGGTATTTTGCCTACATGTGTGTCCCTATACCAGATACATTCCTGGTACCTGTGGAGGCCAGAAAAGGATGTCAGATCCTCTGGAATTGATGTTACAGACAGTTGTGAGCTGCCATGTGGGTGTTGGGAACTGAACCCAGGTCTTCTGAAAGAGCAGTGCTTTTGACTGATGAGCCATTTCGCCACACTTCCTATATAATTTTTTAAAATGACAATTTTATTTTCTACAAGTTGTCCTCTGACCTCCACAGAAGAGCATGGCACATAGCCAAGCATAAAGGCATACACCTTTACTCCCAGTACTTGGGAGGCAGAGGCAGGCAGATCTTTTGTGAGGCCAGCTAGTTTACTTAGTAAGTTCCAGCATAGCCAGGATTATATATAGGGAGACCCTGTTTCAAAAAAAAAAAAAAAAAAAAAAAAGAAGTATGCCATGTATGTATGCCATCCCCCCAACATGTGTGCACACATATGGTAAATAAAAATTTAAACAAATTTATTTTAAACTACTGATTTGTAATAGGTTGGAAATTTTAAAAACTGGTTCTTACCACAGATTGATATGTACTAGAAATGTGTTTTTAAACTTGTGTTCAGACCCTTTCTTCATTCCTTACAACTTGCCACAGTAGGCAAATTGTTTAGCTAGAGGCTCAGTGTACGTTCTCAGAGTGGGAATAATGGTTCCCTAGGGTCAAGTGAAGTTACAATGAACTAATTTGTTTGCTAAGACATTTATTCATCATTTTGTACTGTATTGGACCATGGTCTCTGTTCTTACCTCATATTATATTAAGGCAGTTTATTCTAAGGCAGATAAAGAATTGAGATAGTAAGGGCTAGGGATGTAGCTTGCCTAGCATGTACAAGGTCCTGAGTTATTCTCCAGCACTGCAAATCAGTGATGACAATATTTGGATAAATAGATGTGGATGTGGAGAGTTTTGAGACTGATCCAGCCACATAGTAAAAATCAAGTGACTAATATCAACAACAAAAATTGAAATATGAAAATCTGTACTATGGATGTGACTAGTTGGTAAAATACTTGCTTAGCATGTGTGAAGCTCTGGATTTTTTCCTTAGCATTGCGTTAACCAGGTGTGATGCCTATAATCCCAGCACTCAAGATGTAAAGGCAGGAGGATCAGAAAGTTTGAAGTCATCTTCAACTACCTATCAAGTTTGAGGTTAGCCTGGGCTACATAAGACTGCCTCAAAAAGTTTTGGAAAATAATCATTAATTACTTTTTGCTTCGTTATAAAAATTTCTGTGAAATATTTGGATTTACTTTAGGTTTAGCTAATTTGTAAGGATTCAGTTTAACTACAAATCACTTTACCTTTTTCTACCAGTATAATCTGAGGGCCTGCAGAAAAGCTTTAACTATTACGAGAACCTGGTTCAGCGTATGTGTCAGATAGTAGGCAGTATAGTTTCCATACAGAGGTTCACTCGGGAGGTGAACAAGTGACAGGTATTTGTTTGAACAAACTTCAGTCATACTCCTGACTCTTCTAGGCCTGTGTGTGTGTGTTTTGACAAGGTCTCACTATGTAGACCAGGCTGGCACTGAACTCACAGAGATCCACCTGCTTCTGCCTCCTAAGCGCTGGGATTAAAGACATGCGCCACTACACCCTGGCCTTCTAATCTTTTTTTAAAGTTAGTTTTATCTAAACTTTTCTGAATCTAAAAGTTTAGCAAGGATCCTCCCATATAAATATCTGGGTATCCCTAAATAACTGATCACATTTTTCCTTCTGTACTATTCCCCAGGTGATGTCTGACCACATTGGCCTGCCTTTTGCAAGAATATTTCTAGGTTGTTTTTGCTAGAATCCACCTCAGTTCTGAAGCCACCCATGGGTTCCCACCCCTCTTTTTCTTTGGCTAAAATTTCTTGTTTGCTGTAATTGGAGTTGAGCCCAGCTTCTTTCCTCTGTTATAGAATTTCATTGCAGTGATCTCTGTGCCTGGGAGATGGTCTTGAATACACTGTACATCACCATGCTTTAACAAGTGTTGAATAACTTTTTTCTTTAACAGTTAGGAGGTTGTAGCACAGATAGGATCAGATTCATCATTGGACCCTGGACCTCTCACCCAGGACTCCCAAATGTACACCTTTGAAGCCTTTGTCTTCATTCCTGACTGATTGATCGGGGATCCAATGGTGAGTCAGACTGGTGATTCGTTGCTCTGGACAAATGTCCATTGGAGCTGGTAAGGAGAGATTTTGATTCTTGAGATTTTGAATGCAATTTCTCAACTGGGGCAGAGTGCCATGCTTCTTTTCAGAGACACTGCTCTGCCAGAGGTCTTCCTGGTCCTCTTTCCTCAGTGGAGATTGCTTCTCAACTCTCTGGTATTTTCTTGATTGGATTCCAGTTTTCCTACAGGAACTTCTCTGTACTCACCAGAAACCCTGGCAATAGGGTGTTCTGCTAACTCTCCACTTCCCAAGTATAGGAATTTTATTGTCCTCTTTGAGGAACTTAAGGTCTCCATGTACTGGTTCCTCTTAAGATCACTCCCTTCCCATTGTTACTTTTTTTTCACCTCTGAACCACTCACCCCCTGAGTCTTTTGATATGTGTCTTTGAAAATCCCTCTTCTGCATATGTCCATTCATCTTCATCAGACCAGATCCCATTTTAGCTGCTTCACTTTCAGGCCACCTGTCCTCCATTGGGGACACTCCAGGAACTAATAGACCCCCAAATAACAACTGTGTGATTCTGAAAAACACTGAATGGAAGTACTCTTTTATCTATACTCAGATGGGCTTTGGTGATATCAAGATAGCTCCTAGGTGTCTAGTAACCTCCCTGAGATTGATTTTATGTTATGGCAAAATAATTTTAAAAAATTAATTAGCATTCATCGATTATACATGATAATAGTTTCACTGTGATATTTTATGTAATGTATTCTGAGCATATTCATTCCCTAACTCCTCCTTTATCCTCTTATCTCCCAATTACTCCTGCTAATCCTCTTTTCAAGAAGCCCCACTTCTGTTTTTATGTTCTTTTTGTTTGTTTTTGTGACCCAGTGAGTTTCAGTAGGGCTGTTTACAAAAACATGGGCATCTTATTAGTGCCTATAGAATTGAAGGAAATGTTTCTCCATCCCCCAACAACCACTAACAGTATATAAATCCTCAGAGGGTTACCCAAGATTGACAGTCTCCTCCACAAATGTATGTATGTTTCACCTTCTCCTTCAGGAGTATGTTCCCTGTGCTGAAACTGCATAGTACCAAACCATATATACACTATAAAACTGAGGCTGCAGAGTAATACAGTTCACTTGGCCTTCTATATCTTGTGCCCTGTTATCGCTTCTTCATCATTTGTGGGTTGGAACTTTAACAAGTTAAAGAAGTTATTTGAACCCAAGCCACTGTAATACTCGATCTAATAATCAAGATGGCCACTTAATCATTGGTGGGTATCAGCATATGCAGTGTGGATACACTAGACAAAAGGATGGTTTATGTCCTGAATGGGCAGCATGAGATTTTATCTCATTAATCAAAATGGCACACATTTTGCAATTTAGGTTTATTTACTTATGTGCTTTTCTGTGTAACATTTGTATATATCTTTGACCTCAGGTGATTGAAACTGCAAAAAGCAAGCTATGGATAAGGGAGATGTACTGTATTTGTAAATAGGTATCTTTCCCACTTTGTTTTTCAGCAAGTTTGGATAAAAATATAAAGAATAGGAAAAACAACAGTTTTGTACTTAAAACAGCAGCCTTTGGGAGGCAGAGGCAGGAGGATCTCTGTGAGTTTAAGGCTAGCCTGATCTACATAGTGAATTTCAGTCCAATCAGGGCTGCAGAGAGACTCTGTCTCAAAAAAAGTAAATAAATGAGTGAGTTTTGTTAGTTTTATACTGATTCCAGAAAGCTGTAATATCTCTGTTTGCATCTGTTTAAATGGTAGTTTGTATATGTTTGGTATGAATGTTTGTATGTTTGATAATTTTCTGTTTTTGTATATGTTCACATGTGCATATGTGAAAGTACATAACATGAATGTGCATTAAGAGGCCAGAAATTGACATGAGGGGTCTTTTTCTGTTCCTCACCTTATTTTTTGAGCTAGGGTCTCTCACTGATCCTGGAGCTCTCTTTTGGCTAACCTGGCTGGCCAGCATGCTCTTGAGATCTCCCTGTCCCTGCTTCCCCAGAGAAAGCTTCCAGATACATGCAGCAGCACCCATCTTTTACATGGGTGCCAGACTTAGATCCGCATACAGCAAACCCTTTAGCTGATGAGCCACTTCTAGCCCTTGATAGTTGTTTAGCTCTATATCAGAGCTTCTCAACCTTGGGGTCACGACAGATCTTTATTGCCAAACTTTACATTATGTTTTTGTTGTTGTTGTTTTGTTTTTTCAAGACAGGATTTCTTTTTTGTGTAACCCTGTCTGTCTTGGAACTCACTCTATAGATCAGGCTGGCCTGAAACTTAGAGGTCCACCTGCCTCTGCCTCCCAAGTGCTGGGATTAAAGGCTTGTGTCACCACTTGCTGGCTACATTAAAATTATTTTTTTTAATTTAATTTTATTTTATTAATTACACTTTATTCACTTTGTATCCCCCCGTAAGCCTCTCCCTCCACCCCTCCCAGCCCCACCCTCCCTCCCCCTTCTTCACACATGCCCTTCCCCAAGTCCACTGATAGGGGAGGGCCTCCTCTCCTTCCTTCTGATCTTAGTCTATCAGATCTCATCAGGAGTGGCTGCATTGTCATCTTCTGTGGCCTGGTAAGGCTGCTTCCCCCTCAGGGGGAGGTGATCAAAGAACAGGCCAGTCAGATTATGTCAGGCAGTCCCTCTTCCCATTACTATGTAACCCACTTGGACACTAAACTGCCATGGGCTACATCTGTTACATTAAGATTCTTAACAGCAAATTTACAATTATGAAGGAGCAGTGAAAATAATTCTGTGGTTGTGGTCATCACAACATGAGGAAATGTATTAAAGGGTTGTAGCATTAGGAAAGCTGAGAACCACTGCTCTAGATGATATTGCCAAATTCATTTATAAAATTCTTTAAGGGAGTTCTTTTAAAATTGTCTCGAACAAAGAAAGAAAAGAGCTAAGTGGTGGTAACATGTACCTGTAATCCCAGTACTCAGGAGGCAGAGGCAGGTGAATCTCTGAGTTCAGGGTCAGACTGATCTACAGAGGGAGTCAGGACATCAGGGCTACGCAAAGAAAGCCAGTCTCAAAAACCCAAAATAACAAAAACAAAGAATCTAAGAAAACCAAAACCAAAAACAGGCACTTACATAAATAATCATAAAACTCTCAGAAATATAACCCATGTGCTTTTCAAATTCCTATGCTTTGTGTAAACCATGTATGAATAAGATTGGTCTTGTTGTTAAAAACAGCTGTATTTTCAGAATTGTCAATATGGACCATGATGCAGACAGTTTCTGCTCAGCTTGTTATCTTTACTAGATGTTTGGACTGTGAAACTGTAGTTTAACCTGTGAACAGAATGTTCGCTAAAACAAGTTATTTGCTATATAACAAGAATCAAAAAGAAGGAAAAGAAAGAAAGGAGTAGTATTTTAACTTTGTAGATTTTTCTGTGATACATTTTTGTTTTTTGAGAGTTAAAGGCAGGTTTCATAGATGCTGAGCATGTGCAATACCACTTCCGGCCTGGGATTTGTTCCCCTGAGACGGCATAGATAGGCTAGCTTTCCTCCTGCCTGAGCCTCTTGAATGCTGGGATATACAGCCATGTGTCTTCGTATTTAGTTTTCTGTAATGTTTTTGACTCTTGCCTTTCTCAACAGATAATGGTGTTTAACTTTATTAATGTCTCTGGAGATTTTCCGTGAGAACTTAAGTCATAATTAAGCATAAGTGAGTCAGGCAGCTATAAGTAAAATAAGTTTATGAATGAACTTTTCAGCAGTAATTGTTTTTATTTGTCTATGTAAAACAACTAAGCTATACTACTAAGTGAAAAGGTGAGCTATATTAATTAAATATGTGGATTGTTTCAAAGTATAATAAAATTTGAGACATTGATTCTTAAATATTTTCAAACTTACCTACTTTAGATGGCTTACATTTTACAGGAAACAAAATATATTTGAGTCTGTTAGGGAGTATGTCCTGGGCTGGAAATAAAGGAGTGTGCCATCACCGCCCAGC
Organism: Psammomys obesus; assembly: GCF_907164565.1. Taxonomy (NCBI): domain Eukaryota; kingdom Metazoa; phylum Chordata; class Mammalia; order Rodentia; family Muridae; genus Psammomys; species Psammomys obesus. The sequence goes on along the minus strand of NW_026585685.1, from coordinate 5,224,038 downwards.
TATATTTCTTATTTTTAAATGTTTTTATTTAAAATTATTCTTTTGCATCTATCTGTCTGTCTGTCTGTCTATCTGTGTGTGCATGTGCGTGTGTATAGATCTAAGGATGACTTGTGGGGATCAAGTCTCTCCTGTTGTTGGTCAAACTTCAGTCATCAAACTTGGCAGTAGGTATCTTTACCCACTGAGCATCTCACCAGCCCCCAAACATACATTTGTAAAGTGGAGGGGAAAAGAACAAAACAATTGCTGGAGAGATGGCTCAGAGGTTAAGAGCACTGGCTATTCTTCCAAAGGTCATGAGTTCAATTCCCAGCAACCACATGGTGACTCATAACCATCTATTAACAAGGTCTGGTGCTCTCTTCTGGCGTGCAGGCACACATGCAGGCAGAATACTGTATAAATAATAAGTAAATCTTAAAAAAAAAATCAATTGAATAGGTATTAGAAAGTTGGAAAGAGTCTCATGTGGTCAAACTGGCTAAATTAAATCACTTTATTCTAAGATTTTTGAAAAAGCATTAATATTAACTGTTCTCTGTACCATTAAAATATATTTTCTTTCATAAAAAATGGTTGGTTTGTTTGTTTGTTTGTTTTTTAGGTCCGTCATCTGTTGATTTGTTTTGTCTGTCCCTGACTACTCTCTTGTCTTTTTCTCTCTCCTGCCTTTAGGACTTCAGGATCCAGGATTGGATAGATTGTAGGATCTTATAAATGCTAATATATTTTGTTGCACCAAGCCAGCCACACCTCCAGCCCTCTTTTTGAAATTTAATTTATTTTTTTAAAACCGTGCATGACCAGGCTGGCCTTAAACTCCTGATCCTTCTGCTTAAGGGTCTAATAGATTTTACCAAGTCCTCAGTCATGGAGTTTGCTCTTGTACCCCTCTCCAGCTTTCTGAGATGATGTTTTCATTTATTTCCCAGCGTCCTGATAATGGTACATAATAAAACAGCCTTTCCCCAAAGTTTTGTTAACTAAACACCTCATCACATTTCAGACATTCAGCTAATAATCTGGGAAAATCTGACACTTAACAAGATTCATCCTAACTCTGGCGATCCTTTGAGGCAGCATCCACGAATCTGTGTAGCTAATCTTTTTTCTTTCTCAGCAGCTGGGAGGCTGAGGCATGATGACTCCCTCAATTTCAGGTCAGCTCGAGCTGCTGAGTATTAAATACATAAGATTCAATAGCCTTTAGCATTGTGACTGCCCGTAGTTGATATTTAACTCCTAGTAGTTTCCTTTACTGTTTCATTTGCTTTCTACTCCTCACACACTGACTCTGCCTACAAGAACCTAACAGAGTATACACACACACACACACACACACACACACACAATTTTTTCCCCAAAACATGCATACTACAAAATAAAATATTGATGGAAAATTTTAAATTTATATGTAACTCTTTCATGAGCATCAAAATACTTATGCAAAGCATGAGGAGAAATAGCAAAAAGCATAGAAGTTTTAATAAATGCCAACTTAAAGTATTTTAAAGGCTTGCTAGCTGTTTCAAGAGCTTAACCTGAATTGTATTCCTAGATCAGTGGTAGGAGAGAACCTCCACACAGGCACTATGGCAAGACCCCAGCCCACACCAAGTTAAGAGTAGAGCACTTCAGTTCAATAATAAGTTGTAGTGTTCCCCAAATAATTTGCTTTCTCTGCCTTTACATGTAAGGGATTATGGAGAGAAAAACACTGATTCTTCCGACAGATCTGTTTATAGATCACATTTTTTTCTTGAAAGTGGCTTTTGCTCTGAGTTGAAGTGTACATTGCCAGAGGTCTGAAGTGCTTTTAGTCTTGATGAAATAATTTGAAAATAATAGTAAACTTTCCTACAGTAAAGCTCCGTGCTCCGAAATCTGTAGTTAGCTTTTGCCTTTAATGTTACAAGATTTTAAATCTCAGGAATATAAAGGATTGCACAGCAAATATCCATACACCTTCACCTGGATGTACCAATCATTGACTTTTGACAAACTCACCCAATCCTCTTCTTTCTTTTCTTACTCTCACCATTCCACTCTCTATACATACATAGTTTTTGTGTATAGATTGTATATATTCAGGTCCTTTATTATTTGTAGATGATTTAAAATTTGTAGAGAGACATCAAAGGACTGGAGAGTTAGCTCGGCAGTTAAGAGCACTTGTTGGTTTTACAGAAGGCTCAGGTTCAGTTCCTAGCACCCACATGGTAGCTCACAAACATCTGTTAACTCCAGTTTCAGGGGGTCTGATACCTTCTTCTAACCTCAGGTACCAGGTGTACACATATGGCACATATACGTACACATAGGAAAAGCATTCATACACATTAATATAAAAGTTGTAAGCTGGGCAGAGGCAAGTGAATCTCTGAATTGGAGGCCAGCCTGGGCTGCAGGAATAGTCTGGGCTACACAGAGAAGCCCTGTTTGGAAAAAAAAAAAATGTTGTAGACATCATGATGCTTCACTTGTAAATTACTTGGCATGTGTATATCTGAGACTGCAAGTTTGAGGCTGGCCTGGTAGCATAGTAACTCTGTCTCAAAACAGTCCTCCCACAAGCAAACATGCCATATTTCATTCCATTGCCATGGCTCTTTACTTGGTTTTAATTAATTAATTAATTAATTTTAAAAATTAATTTTTAATTTTTTTATTTTATGTACATTGATGTTCTGCCTGCGTTTGTGTGTGTGTGTGTGTGTGTGTGTGTGTGTGTGTGTGTGTGTGTGTGTGTGTGAAGGATATCACATGAAACTGGAGTACAGACAGTTGACAGGCTGCCATGTGGGTGCTGGAAACTGAACCCATGTTCTTTGGAAAAGCAGCCAGTGCTCTTAACCACTGAGCTATCTCATCATCCTTTGTCTTTAATTTAAAATGGTTTTCTTGTCCTTCAGTCTGTTTGGATTGTTTTTTTTTTTTTTTTTTTTTTTTTTTTTTTT
>NW_026585685.1:5211418-5220978 GCF_907164565.1 Psammomys obesus | reverse complement strand
TTTTTTTTTTTTTTTTTTTTTTTTTTTTTTTTTTTGGAACACTAACGTATTATTAAGGCTAATTGTCTTAAGTTTTTTAATAATTAGATAAACCTTTTTTAGATTTGTTTGTTCATGTATTTTATGTATATGAGTGTTCTGTCTTCATGCATATCAGAAGAAGGAATCAGGTCCCATTATAGATGGTGATAAGATGCTGGGAATTGAACTAAGGACTTCTGGAAGAGCAGCTAGTACTTTTAACAGCTGAGCCATCTCTCCAGCCCAGATGAACAGTTTTTGACAAGTAGATGCTTAAATGTGTGGTTACCCTGAAGAACCTAGAATAAAGCTAAAATTAAAGGTTCTTTTCCTTGTTTTCTTTCTGCAGCGTTCTGAACACAAGCAGTTTGCTCTGTGATTGTCATTTGAAGTGGTTACTTCAGTGGCTGGTGGATAACAACTTTCATCGTTCTGTGAATGTAAGCTGTGCACATCCTGAATGGTTAGCAGGACAAAGCATCCTGAATGTGGACCTGAAAGATTTTGTCTGTGGTTTGTATTTCTGTTTAAAAATTTTTAAATGCCTCTAAACTGTTGTAACAAAAGAAAGGGACTGAAGCAATAACAATGCCACCACCCCAAATGGCTTTCGACTAGCACACCTTATGTCCTTGTGTTGTTCTCCACACCATGTCTCGATGATTACATAATACAGGCTACATGTTGTGTTCTTTGATCATATAGTGCTTCAAACAGTTCTCACTGTTTTCTTTTGTTTGTTTGTTTGTTTTTCAGACAGGGTTTCTCTGTGTAGCCTTGGCCATCCTGGATTCGCTCTGTAGACCAGGTTGGCCTCAAACTTACAGAGATCCACCTGCTTTTGCCTCCTGAGTGCCTTTTTTTTTTTTTTTTTTCCTTTTCGTAACACAAGGATCCTCTCAATGCTGCCTTCTCATTGGCTTTGAATGATCATCTTTAGTGGCAATGTGAATGTCGGCTTTAATTTGAAGGGAATTATTAACTTTAGGATATATGACAGGCTTCTGAATCAATGCTTTTTTTTTTTTTTTTTGTGAAGACTTTTAGTATAGTCTGAAAAGAATCACCAAGAGATTTTTTGAAAAGGCATTAGTTTATGTGGCCATCAGCAGTGCTGTAGTTACAAGTGTGTGTGTGTTTATAACCACCAGTTTCATTTTTTTTGTATGTAGTTTCTTGGTAAAAGGACAGACAACTTGGGATAGTCAAGTTGTCTATCCCAAAAAGAGGGAAAAAAAACCCTCTTTTTCCATCACGAGGGTTCCAGAACGCAAACTCATGTTGTTAGGCTTTCTGGCAAATTCTTTTCCCCACTGAGCCATTTCTCTGGCCTTGATGGAATGTCTTTCCTTTTTTCTTTTTTTAAAAAGATTAATCTATTTTATTTCATGTGTATAGGTGTTTTGCCTACACGCATGTCTGTCCGCTGCGTTTGTGCAGTACCCATGGAGCCCTGGAGAGGGCATCAGATCCTCTGGAACTGGAGTTGCAAAAGATTCTTACTTGGGATGTGCTGGGGACTGACCTGGGTTCTTTGTAAGAACAGCCAGTGCTCCTAACTGTTCTTGCCCCTTTATGCAGTTTCCCAAGACTCAACGTGGCCAGGCACTGTTGGGGCACACCTTTAATCTGCAGAGGCAGGAAGATCTCTTGAGTTTGAGGCCACGCTGGTCTATAGAGTGAGTTTCAGGACAGCCAGGGATACATGGAACAACCATGTCTCAAACAAAAACAAAAAAGACTCAGAGTGTTAGCATATCTTTGAGACAGTAGAGGTAGTCATAGATGGTGTGTTCTGAATATAATTCTTTTGTTTGTTTTTCAAGACAGAGATCTTGACTCTGCCTCCCACATGCTGGGGTTAAAGGCATATGCCACCTCCAACCACCCTGAATATAACATAGTTAATTTCAGAAATCTGTAATTTTCTTTCACAACTTGGAAATTTTTTTATGCTTAAATTCTCTTTACAATGGATTGAATTCTGTTTACATTGTCACACATTCCCTTTGACTTGGTTTTAATGTAAGACATACTATGTTTTTGAGACAGCGTCTCACTATATATCCCTGGCTGGCCTAAAATTAACTATGCAGACCAGACCAGGTTGGTCAGGAACTCAGAGATTTGCCTGCGTCTGCTGAGATTAATGATGTGTGCTACCACTCTGGCTCATACTATGTGTTTTATACTATTCCAATTACATCTTTTAAGGCACAGTAGAATGTTACCTAGTGAAGATACTGGTTCAGCATTCTCTCCCCACCCCCCAAGACAGGGTTTCTCTGTGTAACAAGAGCTCTGGATGTCCTGGACTGATTTTGTAGACCAGGCTGGCCTCGAACCCACCAAGATCCTTCTGACTCTGCTTCCCAAGTGCAGAGATTAAAGGTATGCACCACCATGCTCCACTGGTTCAGAATTTCTATAGCAGCCTCTCAATCTAGAACGTTTTATTTATGATTCCATAGTACACTAACTAGTCCTAAACCAGTTTTCACTTGCATGTTTATCCTTTTTGTATCTTCACTATTTTTTGGGTGTTTTTTTTTTTTTTTCATTTATTTATTCACTTTACAGCCTTAGTGCAGCCCCCTCCATCCTCTCCACAAAGTCCTACCCTCACACCTCCTTCCCCCATTCCTCTCTCTCCTTCTCAGAGAGAAGCCCCCATGGGTACCAACATACCCTGGCACATTAAGGCTTAGCAGGACTAAGCATATCCTCTCCCACTGAGGCCAGATGAGGCAGCCCAGCTTTGGGAAAGGGATCTAAAGGCAGGAAACAGAGTCAGAGACAGCCCCTACTCTATTTCTTAGGGGACCCACATGAAATACCAGCTGCACAACTACATATATGTAGAGGGCCTAGATCCAGTCCTGTATGTTCTTTGGTTGGTAGTTCAGCCTCTGTTAACCCCCATGGGCCATGGCTAGTTTACTGTGTAGGTCTTCTTGACCCCTTTGGCTCCCTCAACCCTTTCTTTCACTCTTCCACAAGACTCCCTTAGCTCCACCTGTTGTTTGGCTGTGAGTTTCTGAATCTGTTTCCATCAGCTGCTGGAGTCTCCTGTGTGCAAGCATAGCAGAGTTATCATTAATAGAGACAGGGATTGCCTTTCTCCCATGGGATAGGTCTCAAGTTGGGCCAATAGTTTGCCTTTCCCTCAGTCTCTGTTCCATCTTTATCCCTACACTTCTCGCAGACAGGACAATTTTTGGGTCAAAGGTTTTATGGGTGGGTTGGTGTCCCCATCCCGTCACTGGAAGTTCTGCCTAGCTACACATACTCTCCGCTGCTAGGAGTCTCATTTAGGGTCCCCTCCATAGACTCTTGGGAGCCTCCCCTGTCCCAGAGATGCCCTCCCACTGAGTATTCTTGAGTATTATAATGTTGAAGCTATGTACAAAGTACTTTCAAGTCATGTATTTATTAGTAGTCTCCATGAAAATGAGTAGGTTTATATTCCCATTTTCTTATTATACAGAAAGGATAATGGTTATTATAAATATTTTGTATATATATCATTATATATGGGACATAATATCATTATATATAAATATATATATTTATATGTATGGGATGATAGAATTAGAACTTACCTTGAAATTGTTACATAAGGTTTCTGTCATCCTTAACCCCCCCACCCCCCATAGGTAATTCTTAGGAAATAGTAGATTCCTGAGGGATGGTGGGAAGAGCTCTGGGTGCTGACGTCCAGAACCTGAGTCCAGCCACCTTTGTCACTGTTTGAAGCCTTTGAGCAAACCGACATCTGGAGTTGATTTTCCTCAGTTTTAAGAAGGGATTTGATTCCAGCTCTACAGTGTCCTTCAGTATTACATAGCCTCTGTGAATGGAACTTACAGTGTTACAGTCTTTGTTTATAAACTCGGATCAGAAATAACAATAAGTAACTGACTTGGCCACTGTTACACTTATTTCCTTTAGATGATTTTCTGAAGCCTCAGATAAGGACACATCCTGAAAGCACAGTTGCATTAAGAGGTGTTAACGTAACTCTGACGTGCACTGCTGTGAGCAGCAGTGATTCACCCATGTCCACTGTGTGGCGCAAAGACAGTGAGATCCTGTATGATGTGGACATCGAGAACTTTGTTCGCTATCGGCAGCAGGCTGGAGAAGCTCTGGAATATACTAGTGTCTTGCACCTTTTTAGTGTGAACTTCACAGACGAAGGGAAATACCAGTGTATTGTTACTAATCACTTTGGTTCTAATTATTCTCAGAAAGCCAAGCTGACTGTGAATGGTAAGGAATGGCGCTACTTGACTTTTAAAATACTTGCTTTTTTACTTATGTATTTCTAGAATATACACCATGTCTATGTCTATGCTGATGGGCAAAGTGCTTTGGAATATAGATATTTGTTACATTATTATGAATTCCTTGACCAAGAAAATTATGTCATGCCTCACATTTGGAGGGGTCTTACTTTTCTCTCGGTTACGATACAGAAAGGGGTGGACTTTGGGTTGCCCACTGCCCTCTAGCCTCCATTCTTCTTTGCCCTAGGAGATACTTTATTTCCATTTTTCTTTGTCCTGAAGACATTCTTCTGATGGTCTCAATTTCTTTCCAAAACCACAATTCTCTGAAAACTATTCTAATATTGTTTACAGTATCCTCTAAAACTTGAGAACGTTTAGGACATTTCTGGGTCCGGTGGTCTTTGTAGATCTCTGGTTATAGTGAGAACCATCTTGAAAATAAAACTCTCTTAGTGGTTATAAAAAATTATTCTAAAGCAGCTTGGTCCGTTTATGAAATTGAGTAAGTACTCCATTTTAGGCTGCATGCAGTCAAAAGATATGCTTGTGCTTCTGTTCTCGTGTTTCTTTTTTTAATTTCCGGATTTTTTAAAGAGCTTGTTTTATTATTTTATGTGTATCAGTTTGCTATCATTTATGTCTGCACCACATGCATGGCTGGTACCACAAAGGCCTGAAGAGGGCATTGATCTCCCAGGACTGAAGTAACACAGTTGTAAGCTGTCATGTGGGTGCTGAGAATTGAACCCCAGTCCTGCAAGAGCAATGAGTGCTCTTTACCACTAAGACCACTCTCCAGCTCCACACCTGACTCCTGTGTGTGTGTTTCCTTCCTTCCTTCCTTCCTTCCTTCCTTCCTTCCTTCCTCCTTCCTTCCTTCCTTCCTTCCTTCCCTCCTTCCCTCCTTCCCTCCTTCCCTCCTTCCCCCCTGCCTCTCACCCTCCTTCCTTCCCACCTTTCCTTCTTCCTTTCCTTTCTTCCTTCCTTCTGTTTTTCAAGACAGGCTTGGGTTTCTCTTTGTAGCCCTGGCTGTCCTGGAACTCACTTTGTAGACCAGGCTGGCCTTGAACTCACAGTGATCCACCTGCCTCTGCCTGCCTAAGTGCTGAAATTAAAAGCATGTGCCACTATGCCCAGCTATATTCCTTTTTTTCTTAAGTGAGATTTCTTAAAGAATAATGTTTTTTGAAACAGTTGTCTTGATATCTGTTGATATTAGATTCGAGTGCATCACTTGACTGTCGTAAGTGAAAGAGTAGTATTAAATACTAAGTTCTAAATTGGCATTCAGAAAAGTTTTTGGCTTTCTGGTTTTCTTCTTTCCGTCAGCATGGTCAGATGGACATGATATGTATTCTAGAAATACTGTGCTCTACACACTGAAGGGCAGTGAGAAAGACAGTGTCAAATGCTGTGTTCATTGTTAGTCCAGAGGATATGGTTTCTCAAAGAAGTGTAGCATTTTACATCAGAATTCTGCCTACAAGATTATTAGATTTGTGGGCATGCATGTTTTCCCTTTGCCTACTTTTTCTGTACTGTTTTTGGAACAGAGATGCCATCTTTTCTGAAAACTCCAATGGATCTAACTATTCGCACTGGTGCCATGGCGAGATTAGAATGTGCTGCAGAGGGCCACCCAGCACCTCAGATTTCCTGGCAGAAAGACGGTGGCACTGACTTTCCTGCAGCCCGAGAAAGACGCATGCATGTCATGCCCGAGGATGATGTCTTCTTCATTGCCAATGTGAAGATAGAAGACATGGGAATCTACAGCTGCATGGCACAGAATATAGCAGGAGGCCTCTCAGCAAATGCCTCACTTACAGTGTTAGGTAAGTGTACTTTGGTAGGACCACTGCCTCACTGGAGCCTCAGAGCTATACATGGCTTTGGAAGGCAAGGGAAACAATTTGGAGGCTTAGGTTGTAGAGTTCTTCCTCCCATCAAGACAGTTTTTCTGTGTAGCCCTGGCTGTCCTGGAACTCACTCTGTAGACCAGGCTGGCCCCAGACTCACAGAGATCCACCTGCCTCTGCCTCCCGAGTGCTGGGATAAAGGCGTGTGCAACTACCACCAGGCTTACAGTGTTGTTCTTATTTTGCTACTTTATACAGGGTTATGTCAGCTGAGGGAATAGTATTTTTGGGTCAAATGACCTAAATCTTGGAACATACCCAGGGCACATATCTTTATCAAAAGCTTCAGCTCTCTTTATTCTTTTATGTTTCCTCTTTAATGTTTTAATTTGCATATTATTGGGTTTTGTTAGTTCGTTTTTTGTTTTTTAATTGTTCAGTGAGTATGTATGGGGGAGTTCTGCTTTTCCTAGAAGGATCCCAACCATTTGGTACAGCTACATACAAAACCTAAGAAAGTTTATCTTTTCTCTAATTAAGAAGAAATTTAAAATAAAAAATTATTTGTCTTCTGGTTAGATTTTCTATCTTTTCTGTGTGCTCCACATAACCTTAATATTAATTCTTTAAAAATGTCCAGTGGGCATGGTGGCATACATCTGTAATCCCAGTACCCTGGGAGGCAGAGGCAGGCGGATCTCAGAGTTTGAGGCCAGCTTGGTCTACAAAGTGACCAGCACAGCCAAAGCAGGGTAGGAGGGTTTAAATAGTGAGCTCCAGGTTAGCCTGGACTATATAGCAAGGATACATGTCTAAAATTTAGAAAATAAAAAAGGATTTTCCTTGAATTTTTCATGAATAGTATTTTGTTGTATTCATTTTTTGTTTTTCTTCATTTTTGTTTTTGGAGACAGGGTCTCATATAAGAAAGGTTGGACTTGAAACTGCCTCCACCTCTCCCTACTTTTCGGGTGCTGGGATTATCGGTGTGGGCCACCTTGTTATTCTTAGTTAAAACATGTTTCTTTATGTAACTCAAATCCAAGGCAAGTTATGCCATCCAGGTCTCTGTTTTTTTTTTTAGGTATCAGAGTTTTGTGGGGTCTTCTCTTTCTTCTCATCCTTCTCCTCCTCCTCATTTTCCTCCTCTCTTTCCCTTTCTTCCTCCTTCTCCTTCTTCCTCCTCCTCTCTCTTCTTTTCTACTTTTTTTTTTTTTTTAAGATAGGGTCTCTCTCACTCTGTGACCCTGGTTTGCCTGGAGAACTCATGTGTTATAGGTGAGCACCTCTGACTTGGCTGTCAAAAACCTTTCAAGTAAGTTTGTTACCTTGGAGCCTGAGGTCAGCTTGGGTTAATAAATAGTTGGGAACCTGGCTCAGGAACAACAGAAATCCCCAGTGCTCACTCAGTGCTGTGCCGAGCTAGTATCCTGGTCCTGCTTTACTTTATTATTATCATTTTTTAATTAATTTTACTTTATTCACTTTGTATCCCCCCATAAGCCCCTCCCTCCACCCCTCCCAGTCCCACTCTCCCTTCCCCTTCTTCATACATGCCCCTCCCCAAGTCCACTGATAGGGAAGGTCCTCCTCTCCTTCCTTTTGATCTTAGTCTATCAAATCTCATCAGGAGTGGCTGCATTGTCATCTTCTGTGGCCTAGTAAGGCTGCTCCCCCCTTGGGGGGAGGTGATCAAAGAGCACGCCAATAAGATTATATCAGAGGCAGTCCCTCTTCCCATTACTATATAACCTACTTGGATACTAAACTGCCATGGGCTACATCTGTGCAAGGGTCTTAGGTTATCTCCATGCATGGTACTTGGTTGGCGTTTGAGTCTCTGGGAAGACCCCTGTGTTCAAATTTTCTGGTTCTGTTGCTCTCCTTATGGAGTTCCTGTCCTCTCCAGATCTTACTGTTTCCCACTTCTTTCATAAGATTCCATGCACTCTGCCCAGCAGTTGGCCATAAGTCTCAGCATCTGCTTTGAGTCTGCAGGGCAGAGCCTTTCAGAGGCCCTCCGTGGCGGGTTTCTAGCTTGTTTCCTGCTTTCTTCTGATGTCCTTCCTCTTTGCCTTTCGGGATGGGGATTGAGCATTTTAGTCAGGGTCCTCTCTCTTGATTAGTTTCTTTAGATGTACAGATTTTAGTAGATTTATCCTATATTACATGTCTATATGAGTGAGTATGTACCGTGTGTGTCTTTCTGCTTCTGGGACAGCTCACTCAGAATGATCCTTTCCAGGTCCCACCATTTGCTTTACTTTATTTTTGAGACAAGGTCTTACTAAGTTGCCCAGATGGCTGTAAACTTGTAATCCTTTTGTTTTGGCTTCCTTAATAGAGTAGATAGAATTACCGCTATGCATCAACACAGCCAGTTCACATTTAGTTTATTATTATAATTTTTTTTGTTCTTTTTTGTTTCTGAAACATTAACTGTTAATCCTTGTTAAACTGCATATTGTTTTATACTTTTAATAGTCTAATTCTATCAGATTTAGGGTATAAATTTCCTAACTTAGTATTTTTAATCTTTTTCTGTTAGAGACACCCTCATTTATTAGACCTCTGGAGGACAAGACCGTCGCCAGAGGTGAAACAGCGGTATTGCAGTGCATAGCTGGAGGGAGTCCTGCTCCTCGACTCAACTGGACCAAAGATGATGGGCCACTCCTAGTCACAGAACGGCACTTCTTTGCTGCAGCCAATCAGCTTCTCATCATTGTAGATGCTGGGCTAGAAGATGCTGGAAAATATACCTGTATTATGTCTAACACTCTTGGGACAGAACGAGGACATATTTACTTAAATGTCATTTCATCCTCCAACTGTGACTCTTCTCAGAATAGCATTGGGCATGAAGATGATGGTTGGACCACAGTTGGCATTGTCATCATTGTTGTGGTCTGCTGTGTTGTGGGTACCTCTTTGATCTGGGTCATTGTTATTTACCACATGAGAAGGAAGAATGAAGACTACAGTATCACAAACACAGGTAAGTGGTACCCAGAACAGACACATGCCGTGTTCTTAGGAATGTAGGATTTACTAGAAAATTAAAAAGCCGAGTACTGTGACTGGTTACTAGGTAAGAGATATTAGGAAGTTTTTCTGGCAAAATACCTAGCTTTCTTGAGATAACAGAACCTATTTGGGGAATTTGTATATACTGTAAATGCTTTCCCCTAAATTTAGCACTTAGAATTGTATTACAAGAAAATTGTATATTTTCTTGGTTTTCTTTCTTTTTCTTTTCTTTCTCTTCCTTCCTTCCTTCCTTCCTTCCTTCCTTCCTTCCTTCCTTCCTTCCTTCCTCTTTCCTTTTCTCCTTCCTTCCTCCTTCCTTCCTTTTCTCCTTCCTTCCTTCCTTCCTTCCTTCCTTCCT